>NC_054825.1:90591469-90894500 GCF_018345385.1 Vulpes lagopus | reverse complement strand
TATACCCTACCCTCAGACGGATGAATTACACCCAAAGATTCACTCAGTGCTCATCTTCTTGGTTTATTTCCTCATACCACTGGCTATTATTAGCGTTTATTATTATCATATTGCAAAGACCTTAATTAAAAGCGCACATAATCTTCCCGGAGAATACAATGAACATACTAAAAAACAGGTAGGCTTGGCAGGTGTGTGTGTGTGTTCGGGGTGTGGGGGTCAGATGCAGTCACTGCTACTTTCTGTTCCATTTCTTGGATTCTCAGTACCATGAAAGATTAGAAAAGAGCCACAGGGCACTGGGATTTGCATTTAGCCCGAACTGGAAGGGACATTGTGTTGGGAGGAGGAGGGGAGAGCATCTCTGTAGAGGTCTACTGAGGTTCCCCTTACCTGCCATCTGGGCCTGGGCTGTAAAAATTTAATATCTTTGAAAGCATTTCCTTACCTGCCAATGTTAGTGCAAAAACAACATAATAAACCAGAAAATCATCACATTTTAAGAATAAGTTTATTTAATTATTGTCTCTTCTCCCATTAGCCCAATAAGGATGACAAAGTCTGGGACAAGGACCATCAGGAAAGACTATAGGACATGGTCTGGGAACTGGGGGTGCAGTTTGTGCAGGATGCCAGAATTGTCTAAATATGTAGCATCATTGAAGCAAAAAAAAAAAAAAATCCAAGTCATAGGCTCACTGTACTTTTTCCTTTGCCCTGTAATCCAATCTGTATCTCAGTTTGGGTATTTGACTTTTTGCTTTGGTTTCTAAAACTGAGTTCCTCTTACCCTCCCACCTCCACTTTTGTTTTTTTAAATGGCATTAGTTCTGCTTGTTTTTGTGAATTTTTCTATTGGGACTTACAAACTCTGACTTGGTAACTGGGCTTGATATCTGCTAAGAAGTAATCTCAATGCCAACAGTCAGTCTGTGCATTTGAGTCTCCAAGTATAGACTGCCATGAAATTCTTGCACCCATGCTCCACCTGCTAGGGTAGACAATGCTTCATAATATAAATTTCACAACTGAGTTCCTAAATATTGCCATCCTACTTAACTCATGCCACTAGAATACATCTGGAGTACCACATTTTGCTTTCCTCCTCTTTGCTGCACTTTTATTTGCTTCCCCCAACACTGTTCACGACTACCACCCAACATCAGATCTGTCTTAATTGTAAACCTTTCCAGTTTTCTTTGGCATGTTCTAGTTAATTATCAATAGTTTTAGCTCTGAAAATATCATTCTGCTTACTATCAGTATCTTTTGATAAACTAAGTTTTCACACTCATGCTGCCTTATTTAAACATTTAAGCAAATAAGACAAATATGAGCTAAACCTTGAACTTTAGATGTTAGAAAAATAATTCTTAGACTAAATTTTGAATTTTCTCTATCAAATTTCTGAAGGCTTTCTTATAAAACAGCAAATACCATATATAAAGTTTATGAAAAGAAAAAATGTATTTTTATTTTTAAAGGTAATCTAACATAGTAAATACTTACAGATTTGATAGTTAATCAGTGATTTTGATTTATGTGAGCCAGAACTTCAAATCTCAAGTTTTGTGTTTTTGTTTGTGTGTGTGTAATAAGGATTTAAAAAGTCATGCTCTATTTCAATTTCCCTGATTTAAAAAAAATCTAATCTTGAATTTATTATGTGGTTCATTAAGTCAGTGGATTTGATACAAACAGAAAAGATTTATTTTTATTTATTTATTTTTTCAGAAAAGATTTATATTTAAAGTGAACACAGTAAGACTGTAAGCAACAAGAAAGTAGTTAAAAATAAGAGAATTTTTTAGGTCACAGTTTTAACATGAAGATATAGCCATTTATTAATAGTTTATCATCTAGTCTTGTATAGGCTGTCAAATATTTTTAGATGAAAGAGTAAAGTGACCAAAATAGGATTTGTCAAACTCTTGAAATCATCACTTTGTTGAAGAAAATAATTTTTTGTATTTTTGGCTGCATTTGTATGCCATGGTAAGTTTTAATCTTTTTGCACCATGTTGTCTCACATGTGGATGGTTCCAGTTTCATTTTAACTGATGGGACTATTTCCTTGTACTTGCAGATGGAAACACGGAAACGCCTGGCGAAAATTGTGCTGGTCTTTGTGGGCTGCTTTGTCTTCTGTTGGTTTCCAAATCACATTCTCTACATGTATAGGTCTTTCAATTATAATGAGATTGACCCATCTCTAGGCCACATGATTGTCACCTTAGTTGCCAGGGTTCTGAGCTTTTGCAATTCTTGTGTCAATCCATTTGCTCTTTATCTACTCAGTGAAAGCTTCAGGCGGCATTTCAATAGCCAGCTCTGCTGTGGGAGGAAGTCCTATGGAGAGAGATCAACCAGCTACCTTCACAGCTCTTCTGCAGTGCCTATGACATCTCTGAAAAGCAGTGCTAAGAACATGATGACCAATTCAGTTTTACTAAATGGGCACAGCATGAAGCAGGAAATGGCATTGTGATTTTAGCGCTTCTACTCACAACTTACTACATGGTTTACTCACCTTTCTATCTATTGAGCAGAGCAGAAAGAAGCAATTTCCTCATTCTTACTATTGCCTAGCTAATTCATCAGGTGATTTCATGATTGACTCAGAAAAGGCAAGACAAACAGCTAGCATTCTTCTCTGAACAGGATTTTAAATTACATTGAAAAATATATGTCTCACATTAAAAGTCATCCAAGATGCCATTTTATCTGTGTATAAATTAATATTGTTTCAGGATTTAAGCTGTTGTTAGAGACAACTCTAATGTGTTTATCTTAAATTTGTTTTATCTTGAAGCATGAAATGAATTCCTATATTGACTTGATGATTCAGTGAGGGTAATACACAAACTCTCATTATTTGAAATACAAGTCATATTTTCCTGGTGAATTTTATTCATAAGCAGTGCATGTATTTATCTCTTTTGTTTAAGTAAAATAGAGAATTCAAAAGGTAGAGCTTAGTCACAAGTCAATAATATTTATTGTGAATCTTTGCATGATTAATCATAATTTATAGAGACAGCTTTATGTCTGTAACTTTTAGGTGTGTGATCAAAAGGAATGATGACATTCGATTATGAATAGTAAAATAGATACCATATGAATATGATCGATTTTCATTATGAATGTAAAATAGGTATCATATGCCTCGAAACTGTGACTTAGAAAATGGCATAGCCATTTTCATATACATTGCTGAGTCTCTGAACATTTAGATGAATCTGTATAGATATGATGATTAGTGTAATTCTGGTGAGTTCAATCATTTACTCATTCTCTCTTGCAACAACCACCTGATAAGTGTATGAAATCTCATTTAGGCAAGTTTTCTCTGCATAGTACCACAGTTTTTTCTGAATAAATATTTTAAATATTTTACCAAAATGTAAACATGGTCTTCATTAAATTCTAAACACTACCCCTTCTTAGATATGTATCAGTAAGTCTAACATTTGAATTAATATATTTCATACTATTTCTCTTTCTAAATTTGCCAAGTGGAAAACTCTATTAATGTAGTAAGCTCTTTCTTAAACACCCCTAAGCCATACTATTTAAGATATGAAATATTCAATCATATGTAGCAATGGGAAAAATAAACACAAGCAAATTGTCTATGATAGTTGATAATAATGATAATGAACATTAATCAAGTGTTTTCCCTATTCTAGGCATAATCATAAAACTTTATCTTTTTTATTAATCAAATTTAATACTCAGTATAAACCCTAAGGTGAAAAACAGAAAGATCCATTTTTGGTAGGGCATGAAGTTACACAATTTGAGGAATATCTCTATTAGAAAAATACACAATTTTGCAAATTTTACTCAATTATACCCAATCATATAAACACATTGCCAGGGCACCGAACTTAAGCTTTATTCACTTCATGGTAAATTCATTTCTGAAATGTGTCCTATTATTATCCTTATTTTATAGACTAGAAAATTGAAACTCAGAAATATTAAGAAAGTTAAAGAGAATTTACATAGCCTTGTGGGAAATGTGAGACCTAAAACCAGATGCTTCACCATGGTACATGTACATGTACCCACTATTCCATCACAACTCAGTTGTAACTCTCTTCTATCTTGATTAGTCGTCCTAAATGCAAAAGTTGTTGATCTACTCATCAGAAAGGTGCAAAATATTATACACAAATTTTACATGGACTCTGAGTGTCTTAAACTTCTAAATCTTTTAAAATCTTTTAATCTTTTAAGGATGTTGGTAAATTGAACACCAATAAAAAAATAATTTATTAAAAAAATCTTTTAAGGCTTATCTATTAAAATCTAAAGAACCAATGGTAATCCTCGGTCCATGTGGAAACTTTCTCTTGCTAGTATTAAGATGATGGTAGAAGGTTATATAAGAGTATTGCAAGGTATATGCAAATATATCTTGCAAGATTCTTTTAATTCCTCACATATTCTCTCACATATATTACAAAGTATTATGCTATATATATACTTGTATGAAACTATGTGTGTATATGCAAAGCTAAAGGGATATACAAACATCTTAGTTACAAAGTCCTGATAATTTAAAATTTATGAAATAATGTTTTTATATAATCTGTTATTGATTTGCTTTTTGGGAATGAAAAACATTTTTTCATGAGATATTTTAGATAAAATTTTTATTTATACTTATTTTGTTTAAGTATTTTATTCATGAGAGACACAGAGAGAGAGAGGGAGGCAGAGATACAGGCAGAAGGAGAAACAGGCTCCATGCAGGAGGCCCAACGTGGGATTTAAACCCGGGTCTCCAGGATCATACCATGGGCCAAAGGCGGTGCCAAACCGCTGGGTCAAGGGGGCTGCCCACTTTTCCTCTTTTAAACAAAGAATTTTAACAATAGCCACATGTCTGATTATATACTATTATCAATATTATCCAAATTTGTCTGCATTTTATTTTATCTTATTTATTAAGTTTTAATTTTATTTGCTACATTTAAACATTTTCTTTTTTTTTTTTTTTTTTTAGATACAAAGATTACACATATATAGCATATGTGTGAACATATTATAAATATACATTGTATCTGTGTTTTTATTTTTTTTATTTTTTATTTATTTATGATAGTCACAGAGAGAGAGAGAGAGGCAGAGACACAGGCAGAGGGAGAAGCAGGCTCCATGCACCGGGAGCCTGATGTGGGATTCGATCCCGGGTCTCCAGGATCGCGCCCTGGGCCAAAGGCAAGCGCCAAACCACTGCGCTACCCAGGGATCCCCCATTTAAACATTTTCTTTCTGGTTGCTATTGATACTGAAAGTCAGACTTTCTCTTAATGTTGAGCTCTGAAGTTCGGAGACTCTGTCAATTCTTAGAACTCTGTTCATAAATTAAGCTTACCTCATGGGCTTACTTGAAGATTACCTGGGCAAACTTTGTTTTGAATCAGGCTGTTGCACTCTGCTGCTGGGTTATAATTCTAATTCACTCACTAACCATAATGATTTCTCATTTTCAAGAAGTCCTTTTCTCAAATATATTCTTTGTACTAGATACCTGATAATTAATATATTAGCATATATTCTATGTACAGCATGATGAAGGCAAATATTTAATATTTACTTTTATCATATACTTTTCAAGTCAAATAAAACTTCATGCCTAATACACACATACATACTCTCACACACAAATGAGATTTAATTCATATTAAAGTAGAACTCAAGGTTTGGCATTGGTTAGATTTTATATTTTTGGTTTATTTATACATGCTTTACATACTTAATTTTTGAGTTATTTATGTTTATTTCTCAGCATTGGAAGACTTTTTATTACCAGAGAGTGAAAATAAAAGAAGCAAACTTTAATTTTTTTAAAATTTATTTTTTAAAGATTTTGTTTATCCATTCATGAGAGACAGAGAGAGAGAGGCAGAGACATAGGCAGAAGGAGAAGCAGGCTCCATGCAGGGAGCCCGACATAGGACTTGATCCCAGGATCCCTGGATTATGACCTGACCCCAAGACATGCTCAATCACTGAGCCACTCAGGCATCCCACTAAGCCCTAAATTTATCTATGAAATCAAACTAAAGAAGGAAATCTAATTATGCATATTAGTCAGAAGTGGAACAAAAATGTGAAATTTCAAATCTGTTAAAATATGCAGAATGAAACAGACTTTTGAAAAGGTAATAAATTTCCTGATTTATATAATTCCATCTAGTCATATCTTAATTCAAGGTAATATTAGGAAAAAATTATATGTAGTGTGGTAAAAATCTATCATAATGGAGGCAAATTCCAACCAATTATAATTTTTCATGTAGATAAATGTCCTTTTATGTTAATCTCTTCTTTAAACCAAGTGTATTTCAAAAGAAAAACAACATGACAGGATCTTTGCAGTCAATCTCTGTGACCAGAGAAGGCTCTCTTTTAATCATCTTGTCTGTAAAGTGGGTTAACAGTATTGTAAGGGTTAAATTGGGTGATGCATGTAGAGTACTCACACAATTCCCGGCATAATATTAAGTATTCAATAAGAGTAGCTTCTATGATTGTATTTAAAAGTTATCTTTCCTCATATAGTAAAGTAATGCAAATTATGAAAACTTTACTATGTGCCAGATCCTGTATTTTACAGGAATGCCTTGTAAGGCAGGCATTATTCTGATTCCTGTTCTATGGGAGAGAAAACTGGAGGTTAATAAGCAAGCAGACAAAATGGAAGAGCTTGGTGAACTCTCCTCTATCGGACTTTAAATTCATATATGCTATCGATGGTCAATTCTGCCAAGAATCTGGAATTTGGTTAATTTATTGGAAGATAGAAATAGGCATGACAACATTTTCTGGAATGTAGAAGTTACTTGATGATGAAGGACAAAAACACATGGATCTTTGAGTTTTACTTCATCATTCTAGGATAAGAATAATGGCTTAAATTCAGGGTCACCCATATAAATACTTTTCTTTTTTTTAAGATTTTATTTATTCATGAGAGACACAGTGAGAGGGGCAGACATATAGACAGAGGAAGAAGTAGACTCCCAGTGGGGAGCCAGATGCAGGACTCTATCCCAGGACCCCGGATCACAACCTGAGCTGAAGGTAGATGCTCATCCACTGAGCCACCCAGGCATCCCTTTTTTCTTTTTCTTTTTTTTTAGAAAGAGAGAGGAAAGAGATAGGGAGAGAGAAAGAGAGATAAAGAGAGAGAAAGAACCTGGGATGGAGGGCCAGAGGGAGAGGGAGAGAGAATCTTAAGCAGGTTCTACACCTAGCACAGAAACTGACATGGGACTCCATCTCACTACCTTGAGATCATGACCCAAGCAGAAATCAAGAGTGGGATGCTTAACCAATTGAGCCATCCGGGCGCCCTCATATGATTATTTTTATAAAATAATTTCATATGTAAAAATATGTTTCTGTAATTTCTGCCCCCAGTTTCTTTCTCTATTTTGTTCATGCTACATAAAAAGAGGAGAAATAATAATAATTAATGGAACTTATTTTTGATACCAAAACACATCTTATTTGACTATCTGCTTGTTATAACATGTTTTAAACGCTTATATGATTGTATAGCACTGTAAAACCCGTATAAATACTTAGTGGATTTTGAACAAGTATAATTTTTCCATCGACTAATATTTTTTACTGGTTTCATTGCACACACAGGAAATGTTTCCGCTAAATTTCTGAGAAATGAAATGTTTCAACCATTAAGCCTCTCTTAAAATAGAATAAGTATGTGTATTTTGACTTTGAGTAGATTAATATTTGTGCACGTTTTCCTTAGACTTTTTCAAAGTAAGGGGCAAGGTGTAAGTAAATATGGTCAACTTTAGTGCAGAAAACCATGTTTTGGGTAAAGTTATAAAAGAATAACAAGAGTGCTAAAGAAAGCTTGGTTATAAGTGGATCTTTAATGATTATTGGAGGAAACATTATTTACACACTGTGGTTACAGCATTTTACACCATTTTGTTTTCTAAATTATTTTACCAAGCTATCCCAAGAGCTCTATTTTTTCCATATGTTGTGTCTTACCAAAATTTCAAACAGGAAATTTTCTTATCTGCAGAGCCAAGTCTTAATCTGTGTGGGTAATTTGTGTTTGAAGTGCTGTAGAGCAAAATTTAACCAAGATTTTATTTATGGGAACTAATTTTTCTTTTGGGCAGTAAACAGATAATAGTTACCCTTTATTCCTCAGAGTAGAATAATATAAATGGAACCCATTAATGGACCTAAAAAGTATTTTACAAAATACTCAATGGTATTTAGAACTATTTGAAAGGAAAAACCTATAATCACTTGAGGTATTTTGGCAATTGTACATAATCACATCTGAAAATCAAATACTAGAATGTTCCGACTGTTGTTTTCATATGCTGCAAAAATTTAATTGGAAACATGACTGTGGGTAGAACTTTTATTTTCTGCTGAATAACAGAAATGTATCTTTTCATTTTGAGCATGTAGTATTTTACTGCCTTCTTCACACCAAAAAGTGTAAGCCCTCAGCAATATGACCCACTTTTCATCAGTTAGCACATTTATTTATAAAAGAGAGCATGTAAATACGATCCAATGAGAATGCAGAAGTAGGAGGAAAAAACCCCCACCAATCATTTTAAGATAACCCTATTGTCTCTAACAGACTTACTCATTCACCTAAGTTCATGGTTTCAATGGGTAAAGGTTCTCCATGGAACAGCAAGGAAAGTTCGGTTAAACAACTATGTAGTATTTTGCAGATACTTAATAGAAATCAATAGGAAATTAAACTTAGTGTGCACTTCTGATGTATTTTAAAAACATAAATTTACCCAAATAACAAATTACCAAGAGCAGTGTTATTTCTCCTTAAGTGTTTAATCAAATAAATCTCTTGGACTCAGCAAGGACCACATAACAGTGCATGCTGGATTTCAGGTGGGCTTGATTTGCATTAGTTTTGTATTTCAGCCTAAGCTATAATAAGCTGTCTAGAGTATTTAAAAATCGGAAACTATTTGCCCTCTCCAGGTAGTTTGCCAAGAAGCATATCAAGGAAAGTTACCACGTTTAAATAGAATGATTTGCCACATCTCACTTCACAGGGCAGGTGGATACATTTTCTTTAGGATAATTTATTAGTGAATAAAATCAAGAAATAGGGAATAAAGATAAATGTTTGAACACTGTTAATGCTTTTTAGTTCATTTTATGTTGGTCTCAATTTTAGAATGCCATATTGTCTTCTTTTTAATTAATAAAATAAGACTTCATAAAATTAGGGTGGAAGTTACAAATGCGAGGACAAAAATCACAACGTTCTATGGCAAAGTTCTACAATTTTCCTGGAATACTATTTTGGTTTCAAGCCTGATTCCACAAGCTCCACTCCATGGCCCTGAGATCATGACTTGAGCTGAAACCAAGAGTCAGGCACTTAATAGACTGGTACCCCATAAATTGCCATTTTATATATAATTTCTTTTGAAAAAGCAGAAACTAGTATTTTTTGTTATCACTTTTATTTTAGCTAAAAATATTCATAGAGTAAGACAAAAATCAAAAATATAACTAATAGTGCTTACTCTGCTAGCTATTTTTCTTTATCAGGGGAACATAGTCAAAATGTTTTATTTGATAGCTTTTATGTATTTCAAAGAGCATTCTCTTGTATAAACATGGACTATATGACATCTTTAATGCATTTTTATGAAAGTTCCAGAAAATTTAAAAAACTGCCCTTTATAATTGTGGGCAATAAATAATTCATAAAATGCCCACACTTGTGAAACAAATCAAGAGGACATTGTTTATTAACTAACAGTGAAGACTTTGAAGAGGATCCTAAAAATATCAGAAAGGGAGACAGAACATGAAGACTCCTAACTCTGGGAAATGAACTAGGGGTGGTGGAAAGGGAGGAGGGCAGGGGGTGGTGGGGGTGAATGGGTGACGGGCACTGAGGGGGGCACTTGACGGGATGAGCACTGGGTGTTATTCTGTATGTTGGCAAATTGAACACCAATAAAAAATAAATTTATTATTAAAAAAATGTATTGGGAAAAAAAAGAAGAGGATCCTAAGATTTAAGCAGAATCAGCCAATTAAACTAGAGATGGGGTAGGTATGGGTTTGATTTGGAAGTTGCTATCTGAAGTTTGTGTATTAAGGGTAGTCTGATGGAAGAGGACTCATCATCAGTCACTAATAAAACAGAAGTAAGAATAAACTCTTTTTTTGATAGAGTGGGAATGTTTCGGATCAAATACAGAGTCATTTAAAATTGCCAAGCTAAAAAAATTCACAAAGCTCTGTTCAATTATATTACAGTATCCTAGGCTGAACAGCTTAACTTTTTGGGACTAAGGAAAGGAAGATTTCCACTAAGGCTGAGAAATAAAAGAGGAGAAAATGGGAGGGATTATGGAGTCATTGTGAAGCTGGTTGTTCCAAGAGCAAGGGACTTGAGTGCTGGGCAGGCCTTGAAGAGGGCAGTGGCTATAGTCCAGGTCTGCAAATTTCACTGTCTAGGTAGACATCTGTCCTGAACATTTCAAAGTCATCCCGAAGTTGGTGTGTTTGAAGCTTACTCATTACTCCCAAACTTGATCCTTCTCTTTTCAAACTTGATCCTTTATTTTTTTCTTCTGTATCTTGGTAAATGTCATGACTTCCCCCCTTATAGAAGGAAACGAAACCCAGGACTGTCATTCTTAATTTTTTTTCCCACTTCTCCATGTCCAATCCATCAGAACTCCTGCTGATTTTACTTCCAAAGTGTATCTTGAGCCTTTCACTCTCCTTGTTCAGCTCTCAGCACATACTCTAAACAACCATTTTTTTTTGCCTAGATGAATGCAGTAAGATCTTAACTCACTGCCCTGTTTCACTAGTCCCCACTTAAATCATTCTCCACAATGCAAACAGAAATCATGACACATTTAGATCATGTCACACCTTGGCTTTCTAATACATTTAGAATAAGTTAAAAATTCCTTGCTTGGGCTCCATAATCTGTCTCCTGACTACCTTTTTAAATTCATTTCTTACTTAGCTCACTGAACTATAGCCTCACTGGCCCTCATTTGTGCTCCTACAGCACACAGATGACTTCCCATGTCAATGCTTTTGTACTTGTGCCTTATGTCTAGAACTCTTTCTGAGATATTCATGTGGCTGACTCTTGTCAGAGAGTCAATCTGTGGTCAAAAATTTATGGTAGCCACTATCAAATTTTCTATCACATTTCTTTGTCCTTATTTATTTTCCTATAGTACTTACCTTGCTTCTTTTCTTTACTTGTTTGTATACTCTTTCTCCTTCATCTCAAGTAAAAGTCCTATAAAAGCGGCCACTTATGGATACACTTGATGTATCCCCAAGACTTAAATCAGTTCTTGGAACGTAGTTTAATGTAGTTGGTATTCACCAACTAACAGTAGGCTGAGTAAATGAAGGTTTGAATGGTGCTGGGCTACAAAAAAACATAGATTTCCCCATATCAAGTGCTGACAGAACTTTATAGTTTTGTCTTTGGCATCACAAAGCTCAGAATTTCTTGCAAAATATCATTTGGATTATATATTTCAGTGGAAAATGCCAAAAGCATAAAAGAAAACTGGAATATTTTTCCTGAAAGCCATGTGGGATGCTCATGTCTTTAGAATTTACCTCAATGTTAAATGGTTTGAAGTGAAAAGAAAGCTCACAGTCAGTTATCAGGAAATAACTCTTTGTGTACCCCAAGAATCCTTCTTGCAGATGAAAGGAGCCACTTTGTGATGTAGGGACCATACTCTACTCTATCTGGATAGTAATCCACTGACTCCCATTATATCTTCATGAAAACTTTCTTCCCTTTTTAGGAACTTATAACTAAAAACTGGCTGCATTCTATTTTGTTTGATGGTTCCACTGAACAAGAAATATTTTTAAGAGTCATTGCGTGATATAATCTTAGATTATATTATTAACACTATACATAGTACAGGTAAATTAGTTTTTAAAGATAATGTATAAAATTTATGAAATGACTGTGAAATATTTTCTAATTTAAATACACATGGTTGGATACTGTCAACTGATTAGAATACAAATACCAGAGACTTTGGGTCAGGTAAGGGCATTTGCTATTGTGAATGTCTGCGTTTTGATCTAGTCCTTGAATTAAAAATTCTGAACTTCTGAAAGCTGTAAATTCCATAGTTTGTATGAAAAACCAATCTTCCATCCACCCACGTTTGGTTCTTTTATTCATTGAGATGCCTGTTTCCTAAAAAGACTGAGTATAATTGAGTAACAGCACTGAGAAAGGCTAGAATTGAAATTCTTTTTTTTTCTTCAGCTGGGTGCCAGATATTTTGTTGATCGAGAGAGACTATTTCATTAACTTCTAGAAAATACAGGTGAAAGTAAACATGGATGGTGTTTTTTCTTTTTTATCTTCTTATGCTCAGTAATAAAAACAAAAATAAAGTTGCCCAGAATCATACACTGGTAAAACACTAGTAATGGGGAAAATTATCAACCTTGGGATAAATGTGAAGTCTAAAATCTCAAGATAGACACGGACTGTCCTTTGCTGGTCTAATGTAGATTCTGATCCTACTTCCTATCCCTAAATTTTGCATAGTAAAATGGCATTTAAACTGTAGATTTGATGAGAAAGCTTGAGTATGGTAGCTTTCTATAGATTCATTCTATTAGCTTCATAAACAGCCATAGATCATTAGAATCATAATCTGTGTCAAAGCTTTATCTGGGTGTAAGATGACATCTAAACTACTAGTAAGACAATTGTGGTATTTTATCTTGAACGTCTCCATGAGAAACAACCATACAGCTATATATTACCAAGTTTTCTTCCCCCTCCCCCACCTTTTTTTGTAATGATTCAACTTAAAGATGAAACAACTTTTATTTTGGTAAACTTAAGGTTAAGCTTCCAAGAGATTTTTGCACTTTATTGTGATAACTACTCAACAGACCCAAATAGTAAGAAAGGCGTGTACAAACTATACAATTTAAGTCTATAAAACTCCTGTAGATGAGTTATTCTGAACAGTGGTCTATTGTGACTATTTGTATTTGATGGCATTGATTTTAATCTCACAGTTCTGAGATGATTGGAGCCCCAACCAGATAGAAAATCACTGGTCTCCAGGATTTTGAGATCTCTCTCTGCCTGAGATCAAGGTTTTATGGTAATTCTCTTTGCCTGAACTTGTGGAGAGAAAACCTTAAACTATATTGATTTGATCGCTTTTCTTTTCTTTTCTTTTTTCTTTTTTGGTGGGAGGTTATAGCAACATCCTTAGATTTGTGTTTTCTACATGAAATAGCATAAAAATTTCATTTCAGCAAATATTTGTGTAGCAAAAAGTATATAATGTGTGCTCTATTAGGTCCAAGGATATGTAAATAAAACAGACATGATCAGAGACATCTTAACTATCAGCAACAGACCATGGTTAACTCAAGCAGAAGGGAAATCTTGGGGAAGGATATTAAAATTTCCCCAAATTAATGAAAAGTAGAAAACTAGGAAAGACCAAATAATTTTTACTGAATAGTCAAATAGCTAAAGTGTCGGTCTTCAGGGCCTTACAAGAAAGTGTGGGAGAAAAACAATAACCAGGAAACAAAAAATATCAATATATAATTATAATGTGATGCTTGTGCTTAGAAATAGAGGGCTGAGATAGAGAATAATGATGTTTGGGTGAGAATAGGAAAAAAAAAAAACCTCTGATGCTTGATTGGAGAGGAAGGATGAAAAGAAGGCTTCCCAAATGCTTGTTTTAAAAATTATTTTATTATTCATATTATTTTATTGGATCATTCTACCTGAAGGAGATCTGACTGATACCTAGTGGTGGGTCTGAAGGGCAATGGTGATTAGGGAAGGGTTCCAGATAGAGGAAATAGAGCTTGTAAGTCATCTCGGCAGAAAGAAAACCAGGATTGAGGTGCCTGGGTGGCTCAGTTTGTTGAGTCTCTGCCTCTTGGTTTTGGCTCAGGCCATGATCTCCGGGGTTGTGATATCAAGCCCCATGTGGGGCTCTGGCTCAGTGGAGAGTCCGCTTGAGACTTTTTCTCCTTCTCCCTCTGCCCCTCCCCCTGCTCATACACTCTCTTTCTCTAAAATAAAATAAATAAAGTCTTAAAAAAAAAAAAAGGGAAAAAAACCCCAGCCTTATTTGATGGGCTAAAGGAGACCAGTGTGGCTGCAGCTAAGTGGGTGAGGGAGAGGGTAAACCGAGATGAGGCTTGGGAGGTAGGCAGTGGTCTTGACCCCAGACTTTTGGAATCTATTTGAGGGGAAATTGGAAGTTTTAACCAAGCCAATGTATATTTATTATTTCTATTTATTAAAAAGATGATTTTGGCTGCTGAGCAGAAGTTAGATCAGAGAGAAGCTGGGAGATGAGCAACGTTACACATGACAGTGACCAATGTTGTCACTGATGTGACAATGTGTATTGGGGATATAGACATTCAAGATGTAGATGAGAATATGCATGCAAGGAATTATTGATGGATTATATACTGATTTTAGTAGAGTGACTTTCAGTTCTTGAGTGGAGAAATTTCACTTATGTGCATGATATCTACATTATTCCAGATTTTTTTTACTCCAAATGACCAAAATCTACTTAAAATTAGGTTAAGGAAAAAAAAAGAATTTATTGGCTGGTATGGCTGGGAGATATAAGTGGGTTAGGGCCATTGGCAAAACTGTGTCCAAGTCCTAGATTATTTTTGAATATCGCATCATCCTCTTATCTCTGTTTATTTTCATCTTTTTAAGAAATATGTTACTCTCTCTTCTTCAAGCTTCAGGGCACATCATATGATCGCAGGGGGCACCAGGTTAAAAACATCAGAGGAATTAGAAAAACTTCCTCATTCACAATCTGCATTTTGCGTTTCTGAGAAGGATTCTAATAAGCCCTTCTTGGGTGTCCTGTGCAGCAGTAGGAAGCATTAGGTCTAGGGTTAGGTGCATATGCTTCCTTCTTAGGGAGCAGTGGCTATTACCCCATGGAGGTGTGAGGGAAAGCTTACACTGTGTACCAAAACAAATAACAAACAAAAAAAGCCAGGGCGATCCACTGCAACTATATGGAACAACCTGTGGAAAGACAAAAAACAGCATTTGATATGCAGGAGCTGGCCTGGATTCAAGCAAGACCCTTAATGTTCTTTTGTCCAATATTAACAATTTTGAAGAACATAAACATCCATTAGGCTATGCTGTGACCATGATGGATCAAAAAATAATATCACCATGTAGTCATGTCTGAACACAGATATAATATGTTCATTGTCCAAGCCACAGAGATAAAATATGTGCTTTGCCCCCAAGCTATCCTGGCTGAGTAACTATTGCTTCTTTACCAATTACAGTGTTAGAGTGGGTTGTTTATTACGACACCAAATCATAGAATTACCCTTGCCTCCTGAGAACATCTAATCCAGATCCCAGTCCTGCTTTCTTAGATCTTCTTCCCAAATCATCTAACATTGATGCAAATCTGTAATAAGTCCTCCCTAATACTTCCCGACTGAGGGATCCTATGGGTCCTTATGATAGGCATTTATCCTCACAGCAACAAACAAAAACTCAACCTATTCAACTATAGCTTTATTCCTGGTGATCTTTAGCCGGAGGGCATTGGCATCAGTTTTTTTTTTTATCATCAATAAATACAAAACAAAAAACAATAACAACAACAACAACAACTTTATTCAAGTTTAAAAGGAATAACCAAGTAGCAACCAGTAAGTTTCATCCAGCCCTGCCTGGATTTCTTTCTCTGTTTATCTTTTCATTTTGGGGAATAATGCAAAACCCAGCAATAACGAGGAGCCTAGAGACAAGTAATCACCATGTCATTACTATTGTGGTGATGCACTTGATCTTGTATGAGATACCATGTCACCCCTAATGTTCTGTATATATTAACTGGCTCCACTGTGACATAAAGCCTGTCCCAATTCTTTGATGAATGAGGAAGCCATGGTGCTTCCACTTTAGCTATTAATATGATAACACAATATCATCAGGCTTCCTGTGGTTTTCTCTAATTTTAATCATTCATGTTTTTCCCCAGATTTTTCTCTAGGAGTATACCAGCCAAAAATTGGCCTTAGCCACGAAAAAGAAATCACTTTTGTTTATGTCTATTTCATGGCCATTAAAGCAGGTTGAATTTTCAGGCAAGGTAAGTATTTTTTGCCACTTGGAAGTAGGATGAACCGTTTCAGAATGGTCTTTATTGAAATTGTCGCTTCTTCTGTGTTCTTTCAGCAACCAACTCTCACTGAATTGTACGTAGACTGCAGGATTTGTCTGAATGTCTCTTAGAGGGAATATTCATTTATTCAATCTAAGTTATTATAACTTGCTAGCATTATTCCTAACATAAAGTGGGTACTTAATAAATATTGAATGTATGAAAGGATACTATTATAAATAAACTTCACTGTTTTCCCATTGCTCTTAAAACAAAGCCCACACTCTATCCATGAACTTTATAGCTTAACATGATGGAACAACTCTCCAAGTTGACCTCATACCCTTTTAAACTCTCCACCTGGACTTTTAGAAGTGCCATTGATATCTAGGACTCGGCTCTTGTATTTTTTGAAGCAGAAATGACCATCTTGAGCACTTCATAAGCCAGTTTTTTTTCTTACTCTTTATGACTCAGCTTAATTGTCTTTCTTTCAGGGCCGTCTTTTCTATTACCCTAGGTAAAATCACCTCTCACATTTATACCACCATATTTATTTCCTTTATAGACTTTGTACCAATTTCTAGGCTTCTTATTTATTTATTACCTTATATACAGTCTGTTTGCCTACCAGACTGTGAGTTCCATGAGGGTAGGTATCTTTTTGGTATGTGCATAACCCCATCCTTAGTGCCTGTCTTGGTGATTGGTGTTTAGTAGGTCTTCCACAAGTGTTTATTAACTTTATGAACAAAAGAGTGAATGAGAATTGATCTTGTAGCTGAAAAAAAGGATTTATCTTTTTCCAGGGGGAACTAACAATAAACACTATTATACTATTATAACATAATATATACCATATATAATAATATAGTATAGTATGCACTATATTATAGTCTATACATTATAGATCATATTATATTATATTTTCACTATAATATATAATGAATAATGTTATATACTATTATACTATTATAATTAGCATACAGTAATTATACTATTTTGAGAGCATTTAAGTAGAGTCTTAAAGACAGTTACAATGAGTAAGTAAGATCTGGGTTGAGGTAATGCCATGTGGAAGGAATAATGGATGTAGGCAAGTCTCGGAAATTGTAAGTGGTCTATTTGACTGTGGCATAAACTCCCCAGACAGAATTGTAGAAGTGAGAGTTAGGAAGGTAAGCTGCCACCAGGCTGTGCACATTTGCAAAGCGTGCCATGCCCAGATTCTGTGTTGCAAATTAAAAGCATTATTGACTTTGAGCAAAGGGATAACTTAATCAGAGTTGTGCTTTCGGGTGATTGAAAGTAACATGGAGGATGGTTTGTAGAGGGGAGGAATTGTTAGGTGAAGCTGGAGATTATTGCTGGGAAGAGTGCAGATAAACATTTGTGAAGACCTGAACTAGGTTAGTGGAAGGGAGACTACAAAAAAGATGGTGAGTGCAAAAAATAACTTAAAGATAAATCAAGGCCATAGAATATTCAATCGGATAAATAGAGTTGTACCAGGCACTTATTCTTTACTTTCGTAATTGCCTGTATATAAGACTTCTCATTAGTACAATTAGTACTTTTATTGAGGGAAATTGTGAAATGGAAAATTACTTGATCCGGAAAGAGAGCAAAGCAAGAGTACTCTGAGACTGAAATTTCAGAGAAAGAAACTTGATGTTTATGCAGTGCAGAGAAATTGAGTAGCATCAACAATTACAGGGAAATGTCCAGTCATGCAGGGTAAACTGACCAGATGCAATTAACAATGGATCAGAGGTGGGGATTCATACTGGGACAGAATGTCACATTGATCATGGAGCCAAAACCAATGGCTAATTATAATATTTTGACTTTTCTCATAGAGGCATTATCTGGGGGTAAATGCTTTAAAGTCTCATTTTGGTACTTTTGAGCCAGTTTTACTTGAGGCAAGTGGTAGTAATTTTGTTCAAATGGAATCAATAATATTTTACTACTATTGCATAGTATAATGTTCCATAGTTATCTCAATTACTCTATTATTGATGAGCAGCTTCTGGCTCATATTTGGGACTGCCTACACATAGTCTTTAATTCATAAGTTAAAGGTTTCATGGAAGCATTTTTATTTTGTGAGTCTGAAACTCCCAACTGCATTGGACTTAATCATGGAGGAATATTCTCTTTTAGGAATGGTAATATCTTATCAATATTAGAATAAGTGAATCTTTTATTAAAATAATTATTTGTTGTGTCTAATACTGTAAAGAACAGATATTGCAACAATAAACATTCTGATAGAATAATATGTGTTTTTACACATTTAAAGCTTAATTTACTATTATGTCTGTAATAATAAAAAGGAGGTATTGAAATTTAGACTGTTTCTAATTAGATTACTCTTTACCCTCTTTAATCTTTGATTTGGCTGGCATCTTTTAACATTTTGGTCCTATTATTATTTGCTACCCACAACCAGTATTTAGTTTAAATGGCTTTATCAACTATGCATACATTTTAATCAGCTCTTGTTCCATGTTGGAGTATAGTTCAATTCTATTAAATAATTCACTCTGCCATTAATGGTGCTTCCTGTTAAATATGGTGTTTTGGAGAAAATCCATATTACTGAACATTCACTGGTGACATGAATTATCTCCTGAAGATGGTGTTGTGATTCAGTGCCATAAGTTATTTGGACAGATCTTACGGTAACTCTGTTTCACTCAGTAACACCTCATAACTCACTGTTGTCAGCTGAAGAGGGTGGGAGGAAGTCCCCTGGTCCTACATGCCCTCTTCCATTAGTCTTCCCTCCATTCCTCCCTGGAGAGAAAAGCTTGGTTCAGAGTAATCACTAGTAGAATTTCCTTCTGAACCTCATGGCTTTTGCTGTGAATGGTTTTTAATGTAGAACAATTAAATAACTTCTTGAAAGAAATGGAAAAATTTTTATTCTTTTGGTTCCCAGCGCATTTATCTTCCAAATTTCTGGAACAAATATTTGCATTAAGACATCCTCACTTTTTCATGTTCCCTTTGGGACAAAAGGCTTATTTGCAACTTAATGAGGTCACCCAAGAACTGTTTGAACTGTGCCACGTCATTATGCTGTGCTAGAAATAACAGAAGGAAATACGAGGGGGGAGATCTTAAGGTTAGGAGGCAGAACTGATACAATTATCTGTCATTTCAGATGAATGCCAGAAGATGGCAGTCCTATTTATTCAGGATTTTATGAATTTTGTAAGACCCATGAGTCCTCTTTGGTTTTAACATGATCATAGTTCATGAAGAAAGCTAGAAATTAGTTTTTGTTACTATAGAAACCAAATGGAATGACTTAACTTTTTTTTTTTTTTTTAAAGAAGCAGTCTAAAAACCAGGTGAAAACAGAGTACTAAGGGAAAAAAAATCTAAGGAAAACAAAATATCTAATTTTTTCTGTTATGGCAGCATTGTGAAAATTCTCGGCCCTTAAACGTTCCTTTGGATAGTTTCTTTTCTTTCCTTCTTTCTTTTTTTAACAGAAATATATGCAAGTTGACTTCAAAATTGTGTATTGCTTTAACACGACTTAATTTATGTTGTTGTAAGTGCAATAAAATATACAAGTAGGAACCTGAAATGATTAGTTTCAGTACAAGATTTCAGACCAGACTTTTCATGCTTTTTAGTTGAGTAGGAAGGAATTCAATGCAGAAATAGTCCAAAACAGCACTAAACTTTGAGAACAAAATTCTCCTGTTTCTGCTTCCTCCTCAAGATGTTATTAATTCAGATAATTTGCAATTGCTCTTGTTGAATTTATTTATTATGAGACCTACAAGGTACGATGATCGTTTTTGACTATGCCAATGGCATATTTAACATTAGGACATTCAGTGTCTCGCCTTGTGTTTAGGACTTGATGAAGCCTAGGTTTTATTATATTCTAATTTTACTTGGAATCTGCTAACTATTAAGCATAAACAATATATACAAAAACATACATAAAAACTGCATTTTAAGAAAGCACTTTTCTTCTCTATGCTGGAAGTAAATAATCGCATAGGCATGGACATGAAAGGAGGAAAGAGGTGACCTGTAGGATAATTACAAGGGGCTAGTATAAGTAAGCTGAATAGCTATTACTCCCTCCTTGATTCTCGGCCTCTAAAAGGTGTGGATTTATCCCAGCTTTGTATAGTTCAGCATTTTCACCACATACTGGTGGTATGCCTCTGACTTGGGACACCAGTCTGGATAACTGGGTTTTTCACTTTCCTTGAAATCTACCCTCATCAAATGTCCCTCTTCTATTAGTTGAATTCTTGCCTTACACCATAATCTTTGTTTAAGTGAGCTCCTATCTCTATTCCTCAACACTAAGTTAATGCTTTATTCTAGCTTCTGTTCTAAGGAGATCAAGAATCCTAGTCTCAACTCACAGGTAGGTCACTGCTAAGGGCATGTTATCTGATCATTGACTAACACTGTACCTGCTGAGACTCTGCCTCTTCTTTCAGGACTAGCCCTTCCACACCTCACTTCCCATACCTATTGAAACCCGTTTCTCTAATTCCTTGGTCACACATGGTATCACCTAGACTGTGATCTGGTGTCTCAAATAGATCCTTGCCTGTAATTTGCTTGTCTGATGATAACATATAGATGCAATTGCAACTTATTATACTCCTAGATTGTGCCCACAACTCTAAAGTAGCACTCTTGGTTCTGGAATTTGGCTTTGTATTTATATGGTAGAAATGCGACATAATAGGTATTGCTGTACACCTCTTCCCTATTCTGTGACAACACATTGGTAATTTGAAATCAGCCATTGTGGGAAAATTTACCTTATGCAAATTTGCAAGCCCTAAAAATAAGGCCTTCCCTCCTTCATCCCCCCACTCTGGACACCAAGTGACAAACAATTACCAGAACATCACTATCCTTCAACCTTTAATTATTCAACACTGTCCTCTCCTTAGAAGTGCTTCCTTAGCCAGTGTTATTACAGAAAATGTTTCAACCATTCACCTGTATGTTCAAGTTAGAACCTCAAGAACAGTTGCTGACCTTCACCTGTGAAAAACTCTTAACTCTTGGTATGTATAGGGGCCTGACAGCCTCCACACTGCTTCCTCTTCATCCATTTTTCTACTGTATGGTAAGGGTGGGTTTTCTAAAGAGCAAGTCTCTTCCCCCATTGAAATCCTTCAGAGGTTTCTATTAAAAAGGAAGCTCTCAAAGTGTGATTTGAGGATCAACAGAATCAGCAATTCCCAGAAATTTGCAAGAAATGCAAATTCAAAGGCTCCTCCCTTAGACCTACTGTATCAGAAACTCTGGGGGTGGGGTCCAGGTGGGGGTCTGTTTAACAAACCCTGGAGGTGATTCCAATGCACAACTAAGTTTGAGAACCACTGACTTAGGGTGAACTTCAAACTCCTATAATGTTTATAGGATCTCTAAAAATCCTCTCTGGTTTACTAAGCTTCCTTTTTCTTGCTCTCCAACTTGAATCCTTTGCTTCTGCAATATAAAAATGCATTCAGTTCCTTTATTCAGAGTTCTCTTTAAGTAAGTCCTCTTTGGTAACTGGCCCTTTGCATATGCCAATGGTTAGATTTCTTTCCCTTTTTCTCTGTCTTCTGTTGCCTAGACATTGTTCTTCAATCTTCAATGTTCTCCATTTCTTTACCAGAGGAATGCTTAAGTATTTATTTTTTTAAATTATTTTTTTATTTTTTAGAGAGAGTGAGAGCAAGAGAACAAGAGAGTGAGTGGGAGGGAAAGGGGAATGAGAGTGGGGGGGCGCAAAGGGAGAGAGAGAGAATCTCAAGCAGTAAGCACGCAGCCCCTGATGGTGGGCTGGATCCCCATGACCCTGAGATCATGACCTGAGCTGAAATCAAGAGTCAGTTGCTTAACCAACTGAGCCACCCAGGCGCTCCTGCTTAACCATTTTTGTACCCAGGATTTTAAAGGCAATTGCATTTCCAAATAGAGTAACATGGAATATGACCGTTTTACTTAGCACCATCCTCAAATCTTAATTTGCATTTTTCAAATAAATTGTAATTATAGCCCTATACATCATATTGAAACAGAGTAATTTAAATATTGAAGCTCACTTTATTCTTTATATTGAAATAATATTTCAGTAAGGGCAGCCCCGTGGCTCAGCGGTTTAGCGCCGCCTACAGCCCAGGGCGTGATCCTGGAGACTCGGGATCGAGTCCCACGTCTGGCTCCCTGCATGCAGCCTGCTTCTCCCTCTGCCTATGTCTCTGCCTCTCTCTCTCTCTCTCTCTCTCTCTCTCTCTCCCCTCTCTGTGTATTCTCATGAATAAATAAATAAAACCTTAAAAATATTTCAGTAAAAATTTCTTTAAAACTTTATGATGGCTTAATATCTTTATCAATAATAAACTCAGAGATACAGAAACACAATTTCCCATTCAAAAAGTAATTATATAATGAAAGAGAATCCAATTCACGTGGAAATGTAGGCGTTGGTAACATAGTAACATAGTTTCTGGATTTGTACTAAGGCATTATACTGAAAAAGAAAACATTAACTAGAAAATGAGCTTTATACTTTCGAAAATAGAGTAATCACATGCTGAAGAATTTGGTGTGTCATGTGGAGAAATGGATGGAGTTGGTCAAAAGGTAAAAACTTTCAGTTGTAAGGTAAATAAGTTCCAGAGAAATAACTTACAGCATGGTAACTATAGTTAACAATAGTGTATTCTTAAAATTAAAAAAGAAGAAGAATTTACTATGAAGAAACAAGAAGTATTATAACAGAGAAAGCAGCATTGTCTCTTTATCATATTGGAAAATTTAATATAAACGAGCCTGTCAAAATTTGTTGTTTTATATCCTGGTAATGTCTTTGAGTGTTTATATCTATTTTGAATAATAAATGTTGCATGCTATTGGTAGATGGCTCAATAATTTTTTATTTCATTTTTTAAGGCAAGATTTTTGAATCCTGGAAAACATTTATATAACACCTGCAAGTTTAGTAGAAAAGAAGAACAATAAGAAGCACAGCTATTTCAAAGGTGAAAGTGTCACCAAAGGCCACTGGATGCTCTCAACATGAGCCTATTTTTATTCTCTTTCTTTGACATCTTAAAATGAGATCATTTTAATACTCCCAACCATCTGATAGAATCTGAGAAAAGACTATACCAGCCATCAAAGTTTAAAAAAAAAAAAACAATTCTTGATTTGGAGTATACACAAAATCAAGAAAGACTAAAAAGTAAAGGGAAGAAAATTTCCCTTTATCCTTTATAATCCTCAGTGATTTATGGAAAAGTTGTTTTGATTAATGGTATTGTGATAGAATTAGGTTGACCTTTCTTCTTTCTTAGCTCCAAAAGCTTATAGTTGTAGCTGTTATGTACCTCTCTCTTAAACAGCCAGCCACCTGGACCATTTCTATGGAATCCTGCATCCTGGGTTTGGACTGATTCCCTGCATTTTCAAAACAAATGAGCTTAGGGGATGCAGAGAAGAACAGCTGCAGAAAATCAGGCTCCTCATTATTTAGAAGCATTTCTAAGACACAAGGGATTCTTTTCTCTTTGTTTCCTGTGCTTTTATGCACACACAAATAAATTGTTATCTTTTTGTTAGCTTATTGTGTGGGTTAAATAAATTAATACAGGTAATACACTTAGAATAGTGCCTGGCACATAGTGTTCATTATTATTTGTATTCAAGTCAGTGACATTTATTAAATGCTTCTGCTGTCAGTAAACAGACTGCACATGAACTATATGACAGGGCTCTGCACATCCCCTGTATATAACAAACAGGACAATTACTGAAATTGTGTATGCATTGGAGATTTATCCCTTGTGTGTGTGTGTGTGTGTGTGTGCGCGCGCGGGTTTGTTTTGTTTTGTTTTTACTTTAAACAGAACCATTTTATTACGGGAAATTTTAAGCATACACAAATTAGAGAAAATAGTATAATAAGTCTCAACTGCCCATCCTCCAGCTTTATCAATTAGGAATATTTTGCCAATCTTATATTTTGAGAATGTTTAAAGCAAACCCCACAACACATTTTCTTTTTTTAAGTATATAGATATGTATCAATAACACATAGAACGTTTCCCTTCTGTTAATGTGAACAAAAACTCTTAGGTTTGAGTGAAAGCTAAAATTAAATGAGGAGTTCTGGAATCTCCTCAACATTTAGATTTAGGTTCACCCACAATTCCAAGTAGTTGCTGTATGTAAAGTGCTGGATAAGACAATTTCACATTTAGATGTGGCCATGACTGCTTCAGAAGAGGAAACAGAAGCTTGGGGGTGGTGTGATTTGTCAAGATGGAACATATAAAACACAGAAGACTCTGAATTTGAACCTGGGACTTCTGACCCAGGCCTGGGGTTAGTTTCACTGTGCCTTAGCCAGCTAAAAGCTGATCTTGTCTCGTCAGGAAGTGGTTCTTCTGGACTAACCGCTTTCTGTTTCAGCGTTTAAGTTCCTTTAGCCTTCCAGGAGATTAACCATAGGCATTAATCCAGTCTTTGAGATAAATATGGGAGTGGGGAAAGTCATAGTCACTGAATGTAGATGATCATTGTATATATGATTGACTAGGCTATGGCAAGTTTCAGAGGGAAGATTCCTTTTCTTATAATACACTTTACAGGCTATTAAAATGTCCTTTTATGCTTCCTAAAAGGTAATCCAGTAATCTTAAAATTTGTCAGTTGTTGATTACTAATTTTTTCCTTGACATAATGAAAATTATTCTCAGATATAGTTAGTATCATAAAAGTGTCTTAAAAATGGCCTAAGAAAAAAAAGAGTCTCTTTCTGTTTCATTCTTATTAGAAGCTAATGATTTTCACACTTCAGACTTTTAATGTTCAATAAATCTCATTTTTTTGTTCTTAGATATTGGTTCATTGGCCTTTCATGGCACTCTTTTTGCCTGTTCTCTATTTCTTTGAAGTATTGCTCCACAGGCCTCATGTTACTACCAGGGTTGGTCCCTAAGTGAAGCAAATTGGTCAGTGAAATGAATGAAATATTTATTCACTAAAGCCACCTGTCTTCACTGAATTGAGGATGATGGATGTCATTACCTAAGATTATTTTATCATTGCCCAGATAACTAACTGTACTTAAAACTATCATCCTTCAGTATCTTTTAAAGATGAATATTTCTAATAGAACTCAATGAATGGTCTGTAAAACACTAAGCAAATATTAAACCATCAAGAAAAGCTTAATGAATGATAACCAATTTTGGGGGGAAAATAGCAAAATTTTCTGTCTATAAAAGTTTATCATACACTCGAAGCATGTTAGACCGTGGGAGTATTAACTTGTTGCAAGTTAAACATGATTAATACTTCTCTGGACAACCATTTCTCTCATAATTCTTTTTCAAATTTTGTACTTTTTCTGAACTTTCTGAAACATTAATCCTTGGAATAGTTCTTGAAATATCATGGATCTCACGGACATGTGGAATTCATTACAATTAAGTGCTGTTGGTAGGAGAAGTGAGCAAAGAGGGGAGGTAATATATACAAGAGAAGACATGTATGCTGGACACCTAGTAAAGAGGATGTATTAATTCATATTACATAACATATTGGTGATGATATTTCTAGAGTTAAAATATCAATTTGTGTAGAAATTATTGAATGTAGGATTTAAGTATAGAAAGGTCTAATGATATCCCCTTCTTCCTCCTAACCTGGCCATCCTTGACTAAGGTGTTAGCCACGGATGGTGAAAACACATGAGCTATTCTCAGACTTTTGGGGTCATTATGAAAAGACGACATTCAAACAGGGAATGTGTTGAGATACCATCTTGAATGGTAGAGATTGTACTTTTTCTAACAGGCCACCTTTGTGTAGTTTGTTTTTGTTTTGTTGTTAATGAGGAAGTGGAGGTTAGAAGAGGTGGCACTGAGGAAGAAAGATCTCTGTAACAGGGTTTCCATGTCTTGGAGAAAGAAAAGTGATATCCAGACTCTGATTGACATTGTAGCTGTTGCTTTTAAGTAGCTTTGATGGCTACACCAGCAGCATGCTTGTTTGTCTCCTTTCTTTCCATCCCTGCCTCATTGTGTTTCACACTGTAAACTGATAACATTCCCTTAATCAGAGAAGTTTGTCTGTCTTTATTTGTTAAGGAAGCCATCACAACTATAGATAATGCTATATTGCCAGTGCTTCCCTTTATGTCGCTCCTTCGGGCGATATTTCTCAAAATCTGCTCCTCGAAACCATCTGCATTCTGTCACCTGGAAGGTAAGGACTTATTCAATGTGCAAAACTATTAAGTGGGAGTCTCTGTAATCTTCATTTTTAACCTGCTCTTCTTGTAAACCTTCTCTCTGTCTCTGTCTCTTCCTTAGCAATCGAGAACCCAAACTATTGGGCCTGCCTCATAACAGTCCAATTAAGGTAAAAATATCCTGTATATATCAGTGTGTACTTGGTACAAACTATAGGCTGCAAAGGGTTATTCTTTTTATTTTATTTTATTTTAAAGTGTACTTTTCAAGTATCTTTTCTTTCTTTTTTTTAATAATAATTTATTTTTTATTGGTGTTCAATTTGCCAACATTATACATCCTTGTGATTTATTAGAGTTAAAAGGCTCCCAAGATAAGTTAGACCATGGCAGAATTGGACAGAACAACACCCAGTGCTCATCCCGTCGAGTCCCCCCTCAGAGTTATTCTTTTTTTTTAAAAAGATTTTATTTACTCATGAGAGACACAGAAAGAGAGAGAGAAAGGCAGAGACACAGGCAGAGGGAGAAGCAGGCTCCATACAGGGAGCCCAACGTGGGAGTTGATCCTGGGACCCCAGGATCACTCCCTTGAGCCAAAGGCTGATGCTCAACTGCTGAGCCACCCAGGTGTCCCCTGCAAGGAGTTATTCTTAAAATTCTATTTTATGGATTAAATACAATCATAACAAAAGACTGATGGTAATGCAGTGTTTCAACAAAAATGAATTGGGAATGATTTTAAACATACACATGCACACTTTTGTGAATCTTCGTGTTTTCTCTTCCCATCCTGTGGGTTAGAAAAGTCAAGAGAATCAGCAACCTCAGGTGAGACAATACTTATGAACTAATTTCAGTAGAAATAGGAAAATAATTCTTGGATTTTCTTTTTTCCTCCTGTGAGACTATTCTTATGACCAAATATGAAATTATTTTAACTTGGTTGCTTTCATAAAAGATCATTAAGTTAGAAGGACAGAGTCCTGAGAAGTGGGCCCAAGCAGGGATTCAAGGATGGATGCACATAAAGCTTCACAAAGTAGATGTCACTAAACAATAATAGGAAACATTCCTATGTAATATTGTATGTTATGTTGCCAGCTACTATTCTAAATGCTTTATGTATATTTAATCATTCACTCTGTCATTACGGTAGCTCTACGAGGTAGGTTCAATTGTTATACTCATGTTACAAATGTAAAACTGAGGCAGATAGAGCTCATATAATCTGCCCAAGGTTGATAGAGTTGGGAGTTTGAACCTATGCAGACTGGATTTAGAGTCAATGCTTTTAATCACTGTACAAAATAGCAACAAAAACGAGGACTTCAGTACTATCTTAAAGAACAAGAAGATGTAAAACATGCAGAACTTTGGGAAAGGAAGAATAATATGTAGGGACTAGTCTTGTAAGATAAAACTTTTTCTAAGACTAGGATAATTAAATGTGTAATTTAAATGATTAAACTATAGTAATTAGTGGGTGAAAAATAGAGTGGCCAATCAATAGAATAGAATAGATATCATGGAACTAGATCGTATAGTATAATTCATGATAAATGAGACCTGATGAATCAGGTGAACTAGATGGATCTTTCAAAATGTATTGCTGGTAGTATTAAGGAACTAGTTTAAAATATCTGTTTTGATTTTACTTCACTCTATTTCATTCAGATAAATTTAAAAAGGATGAAAGAGGAGATAAACATAGAAATTGAAACTAAAAAAACAACAAAAATATAGGTGAATATCAATCTCATTTGTAAATGGAGACAAGTTTTATGACTCTGAATAAATTCAAACACTTACAAATGACCAATGCTTGCTACTGTATGTATACTCCTTTATGTCAATAAAGTAAAACAAGCCTGAGTTAAATGAAAACATATGGAAATGTATTTTAAATAAAATATGACAGTTGGTTAGTATTCTTAATTTACGAAGACATTAAATCACTTCACAGGGGAAAAATGCCCTGAAAGTTAGCCACAGAGAATTGGACCAGGAACATACTTTTCACTAAAATGGAAAGGCACGTGGTTAATCAACACTGGGAAGAGATTACTCTTACTAATAATGAGTAGGTGATTGATAGCTATGATATACCACTTCCAGCAAATTATGAAAGATGTAACATATTAGCAATTGCACTCCTCCTTGGTGCTAGTGGAGATCTAAGTTGGAAAACAACATTTTGGGAAACTGTTACTATGACCCAGACCTAACTATGTTCACATGCTTTGACCCAGAAATTCTATTTGGGAGTACATACTTCGAGGAATATTTAAAGAGTAAGAATTAAAAATGCCTATTTTATAATGGTAAAAAATCTGCACATTCTGAATGTTCCAAACTCTACTAGGGTGTCTCTATATTGCGAAATAATATAAACTATGTTAGTATTTAATCATCACTAGAAAATAGTGGCTGCATCACAGTAGGTGCAAATTTTATGTGTGATTTCTTGTTTGCTAAACTGCTTGCAATAGTAATAGAGAAATGAATCCAAAATGTTTAGTAAAAATCTGAGTAATTTTTCTTTATTTTTCCTCTATATTTCTCAAGTATGTCTTTTTCATAGCATAGATATATTCCTTTTGCACTCAGAGAAATTTTGTTCATTTGTTTTAGATTTTTCTTTTTTAAAAAAGAGGCAAGGGGAGGATCACTGTGCTAGGGAGCAAGGGGTGGAAGAGACGGTGTGCAAAGAAGTGAAGGTTGCCTCTCTTGGGGATGATCACTTCCTGTTGGAAAAATTGTATCTAAATAAAAATGGTTACCTAGGAAAGCAGGAAATATATTGTATATTCCTAAAGATGACCCAATATATTTCAGAATTTTCTAACAAAGAAATAAATTTTTCTTTTTTGGCTCTAAAGTTAGTGGGAACATAACCCAGTGTTTTCTTACAAATAATGCAAAGGTATGTACTTACAATTAAACTAAATATTTCTTACTAAACATTTTGCTTAAGACTACTTGGGCTCACAAAATAGGGGTGGGACACACTTAGAAAGTAAAGAGAAAATATTCTAGCACTGTCTAGTGATGGAAGAAGGCATGCTTTACTGAGGCAAGAGAGCGGGACCGTCATACAGAGCCAGTGGGCAAGAGCTGGAAGTAACTAACAAGGCCTCAGACGTAGTTCCACAAAGGTGGCAGCAGAAGGAAGAGCAGAGGGCAGCCCTGGTGGCTCAGCGGTTTAGCGTCGCCTTCAGCCCAGGGCGTGATCCTGGAGACCCGCAACGAGCCCCACGTCGGGCTCGGGGCATGGTGCCTGCTTCTCCCTCTGCCTCTCTCTCTCTCTCTCTCTCTCTCTGACTATCATAAATAAATAAAAATAATAAAAAAAAGAATTAAAAAAAATCTTAAAAAAAAAAAAAAAAAGGAAGAGCAGAGTGGGGATTAGCTTTGAAAATAGGATGCGGGGACGCCTGGGTGGCTCAGCAGTTGAGTGTCTACCTTGGGCTCAGGGCGTGATCCTGGAGTTCTGGGATGGAGTCCCACATCCGGCCCCCTGCAGGGAGCCCGCCTCTCCCTATGTCTATGTCTCTGCCTCTCTCTCTGTGTGTCTCATGAATAAATAAATAAAGTCTTAAAAAAAAAAAAAAGAAAAAGGAAATAGGGTGCAGAGAGGCAAATGTGGGCATGTTTAGAGAAACGTTTTACGATGTCTTTTAGCATTCGGGATTTCTTAGGTCATCAAGTTTTCTTTCTCTTCATTGTATCAGCTTTCAAATGCACTACAATTTCTTGTCTAAAAAAATCCTTCTCTTGGGATTTCTTTTTCTGCATTTGGCATCTCCATTTCTTAGCTCCCCTTTACCCCAAAGTCCAAGATCGGATTGTTTATGCAGTTGACTTTTGAACAACACAGGTTAAAAATGCATAGGTCCATTTATACACAGACTTTTTTTTTTAATACAGTATGGTACTATAAGTATATTTTCTCTTTCTATTATTTTCTTTATTTTCTAAATAAAGATTTTTATTTCATTTAAATTATTTTTATTTGTTTAAAGAGTCAGACACTTAACCGACCAAGCCACCCAGGTACCCCTAAAGATTTTTATTTTTGAGTAATCTGTATACCCAAATTGGGGCTCGAACTCACAAGAGATCAAGCGTTGCATGCTCTACCCACTAAGCAGTCCAAGAGCCCCTCTTCCTATTATTCTCTTAAGTAACACTTAAGCTTACTTTATTGTAAGAATATAATATATATTATATAACTACATACTTCCAGTCAACACTAGGCTATTAGTAAATTTTTGGAGAGTCAGAAGTTATATGTAGATTTTTTATAGCAAGGGGGTCGGCATCCCTAACCCCTGAATTATTCAAGGGTCAATAATTTCTCAGTCCTCATCTTACTTAACCTATCAATAGCATTTGACACAGCTGATTTCTCTCTCCTTCCTTCCTTATATACTTTTCATCTGCTTGGTGGGACACCACATTTGTCTGGTTTACCTACAGTCTTTCTGGCTTTACTCCTTAGTCTTTCTTTCTTTCTTTCTTTCTTTCTTTCTTTCTTTCTTTCTTTCTTTCTTTCTTTCTTTCTTTCTTTCTTTCTTTTCTTTCTTTCTTCTTTCCTTCCTTCCTTTCTTTCTTTCTTTCTTTCTTTCTTTCTTTCTTTCTTTCTTTCTTCTTTTTTTCTTTCTTCTTTCCTTTCTTTCTTCCTTCCTTCCTTCCTTCCTTTCTTTATTTCTTTCTTCCTTTTTTAAAGATTTAATTTATTTATTCATGAGAGACACAGAGAAAGAGGGAGAGAGAGAGAGGCAGAGACACAGGCAGAGGGAGAAGCAGACTCCATGCAGGGAGCCTGATGCAGCACTTGATCCTGGGACTCCAGGATCACACCCTAGGCTGAAGTCAGGCACTAAACCACTAAGCCACCTAGAGATCCCCTACTCCTTAGTTTCTTAACTAATTCTCTGTCTTCCTCAACTCTTTATTCTCTAACCACACTTACTTAGGAAGTGATTTCATCCACTTTTGAGGCTTTCAATATCATTGTGGTCTGTCAAATTTATATATCCAATCCAGTCTCCCTTGAAATCTTGACTTTCTTATCCAATCATCTATTGGTCATTTCCACTGTTGCCCTTCCTGGTCAAGGTAAAATCATCTCTCAACTGGATTGCATAGTCCCCTAACTGGTAACATTCTATTCCTATCCTCTATGTTCTTTTCCATGAAGCAGAGTGAATTAATTATAAAACAGTCATATCATATGAGTCTTCTGCTCAAAATCATCCAATGGCTACCCTTCTCAGTCAGGGAAAAAACAAATCTACAGTAGCCTGAAAGATATCATCTGACTTAGCCATAGCTGCATCTCTGTAACATCACTTTGCTTCAACCTCACTGGATTCATGGAAGATGCATGCATAATCCTGTCCCAAAGCTTTTGCCTTTCTCCACCCTTTCTTAGACTGCTTTTCCTCAAGCAAGCTAAATGACTTACTTTCTCACATCCCTTAAGTATTTCTTCATCATTTATTTTGTTCTTGATCCCTAGTATCTCTAGGCATGCCATTTACTTATTAACTCTTTCTTGTCATTATAAGATGACCTCTATGAGAATAGGGAATTTTTAGTTTGCTAATTGTATTTTTGGAGATTTCAAAATGCGTGGCATGAAGTTGGTCTACTAAATATTTGTGGAATGAATGAATGGACATGGATTCTAGCCTACTATCTCAGGATAAAAATCAAATCTTAAAGGACCCAATAAAATAATACTATTTTGAAATTTATCCTCATCATAATCTAATGATTTCATAATTAGACTGTATATTTTAATGAAACATATATTTTCATGACTTTAAATGTAAGGCAGGGCAGCCTGTGTGCCTCAGTGGTTTAGTGCCGCCCTCAGCCCAGGGCCTGATTCTGGAGACCTGGGATCAAGTCCCACATCAGGCTCCCTGCATGGAGCCTGCTTCTCCCTCTGCCTGTGTCTCTGCATCTCTCATGGGTCTCTCATGAACAAATAAATAAAATCTTAAAAAAAATGTAAGGCAGAAAATTATTGACTTTTTCCTTCTCTCCCTGAAATTCAGATTGCCATTCTGCTCTCAAGATTTTTAAATTTTTTTTCTAAAAGGCATAGGGCCTTGACAAACGAAATAATTTCTCTACAAAATGTTTTTTTTATTATGTTAATCTCTTTGTATAAAAATATGAGTCAAACACAGTTTGCAATTGTGTTCTCATGAAAAAAAATCACCATCCTCATTGACATTAGTTAATACCCTCGGTAAGAGTCTATCATATCATTAAGTATTATCTCCTGGTGTGAATGAGAAAAGACACTCTTGCAATCTTTTTAATTTATTGTTTTACATTATAACAGGACAACCATAATTATATAACTGTAGTCTCAATTTTTTTGTGTGTGGTTCACATAATTTTAGTCAACTGATTTTTCACATCGAAGAGGTGTTGTTGGCTATGTCAAAGAAATTATCAAAAGCTAGCACTTAAAAGAGCTACTAATCAAGATTATAAAGTCGAGTTCCATTTTTGTGAGGTTTTAAGAGTTCCTGTGTCAGTTCTTGCATAATGCAAGAAGGATTTGAATTCTTTACTATTCATGCACAGATAGGAGAATATATCAGAAAGTAATAATTCGTATTTATTCACAGTAAACATGTTTAGTTTTCTATCTGTCCAGTACTTTTTAGTTGCGCATGAATCACAGTTCAGAGCTCTTCATAGTATACCATCCTTTTTTTACTTTTAGCCTGTGGATGTAGGCTAGTATTATTATTATTACTGAATACCAAACCACTCCCAAAACTTTAAAATGATTTCTTACTTTTCAATGATTTATTGCTTTTCCACAGTATGATTGATAAGCTAGACTTCTTTAAAATTGAATACTTCTGTTCCTCAAAACACATCATTAATAAGAGAAATGAATAGGCAAACACAGCCTAAGTGATCATATTTGCAAAACATACAACTGCAAAAAAACTTCTGGCACCCAGAATATAATGAACTCCCACAACTGAATAATGCAAAGACAAACAATCCAGTTAAAAAATGGGCAACTTTTTTGGTAGACACCTCACAAAATAACATATGCAGATGTCCATTAAACATATGTAAAATTGCTCAATGACAGTAGTCATGAGGAAATAGAAATTAAAACTATAAGATACCATAATACATCCACTTGAGTAGTTAAACTCAAGAAGACTGATAACTCAAATATTGGCTGATGTGCAGTAACTAAAACACTCATATGTTACTGATAGGAATGCAAAATACAGCAGCCACTTTGGGAAAATGTTGGCAGTTTCTCATAAAATGAAACATATACTTATCCTATGACTCAGAAGTTTCTCCCTTTGATATTTATTCAAAAGTGAGGAAAACAGAAAGATTTTTACAATTATACTCATACTGCTCTATTCCAAATTGCTTCAAACTGGAAAAAAAGAAACTTTGATGTACATCAATAAGAGAATGGATGAACAATCTATGATGTGTTCACACAATGGAATACTAATTCAGTAATAAAAAAATAATGCACTGATACAAACAACAGGAAGAATGAATCTTAAAAACATGCTAAGGAAGGAAGACAAACACAAAAACACATACTGCATAGCTCCATGAATATGAAACTCTGCAATAGGCTAATTTAATCTGTTTGGGGGTGGGGAGCCAACAAATAACAGCAAGCTTCTCTGGAGGTGGGCTGCAGCTTGACTAGGAAGTGATATGAGGGAAATTCTGGGATTAAGAATAATATTCTGTCTTGATAGGAGTTTGTCAACTCTTAGTAAATATTGCTTAAACTTTATGTATTTTTGTTGTATATAAATGCAATGATTTCACAGGATTAGATAAATAAAAGATTTACAAAACTTAATAGAGCATACCCACATAAAGCTTTAATCAAGACAAGGAGAATGACATAGCAAAGTGTAGGTGATTATGGGGCTGGAGAACCTCTCAGGCGCAGTTCACTAGGGGTCTGGTCTGTTTGCCTCTCATAGAATGCACTTCGTCTGTGGATTATGAGCCACTGATAAGTGAGTGAAGAATCTTAGTTTCAAGATACCAAGAGGAAAAATGCCCAGCAGTGTTTTATGCCCCACTAGTCACATGGACAAGTCAGGTTGTTTAGTAGTTATACCAGGGGTAAGCGATTAATAAACAAGTTGGTCCTGGGTGTAAAGTTTAATGTTTGAAATTAAACAGCGCATTAGAAATTTTTAGTTATCTCACTTGTTCTTATCTTGGCACCAGACTTCCAGGCATCTCTGGAGATAAACACAGAGCTGTCACAGTTTAGCCACCAGATAATAGTATTTACACTGTAATTTTTACCTTTATAGAAAAGAAAATATAAAGAAGTTGAACTCTCGTTCTGCAATTGACTTCAAAATGCATCAAAAATTAGAGAGGTTGATGGATGGATAGATGAATAGATACATGGTTAAAAAATAAATAAAATGTTAATAGTAGAATCTACTAAGTGGATAGACCAGTTTTTATATATTAAAATTCTTTCCAGTTTGCTGCATATTTGAAAATTTTCATAATAAGATGTTAGGGAAAAAAACCCTAAGTGCACAAATTTATCAGGTGTGCTATAGCTTATAGTTTCAGCTTTGGAGAAGGAGATTGCCCTAGTAAGAATGTGAATTAAACAAAACACATTGTTTTCCCTTTTTCCCACTCTTTATCTGCTCCTCTGTTTCTCTTGCTGCCTCCTGTCTGCTTCCAATGATTATAAGCTTTTTGCCCATCACTAAATGTCTCCATTCAAGTTTTTTTTCAAGATCACTCTTTTTCCAACTCTTGAGTTTTTCATTTCCTCACTGCACTAAAACCAGTTAACTGAAAAGGCAATTTACGCTAAGGTGTGCTGGTAACTCGAGACACATTTTTAAAGAGGTCTACTTCTTTCACTAGTGCTGACAACTATGTGTCTATAAGATTTTAAGGAAACTCTGTTTTCCTGAGATAATTTCAATTTAAATGTGGAAAAAATATTGTTCACATATTTTTCACAATATCATGTATCCAGGGAGGAATTTTATAAATGCAAGATTCAGTGATATATCCAAAATTAATTTTGTCCTGGAAAAGATGAAAACTTGACTAAAGGGCAAGAAAAAGTTTCAAATTGAAGGTAGACAGTAAGGATGAGTAAACTCCCTGCCATGAAGATACTGTGGGCAAGGGGAATGAACTAAATGAAGGGATAGTGGTCTGTCAATTGCTGAATTCTTTTTGGTGGATAATGCAGGGCTCATTTTGGATGACTGTGGTTTGGCAGAAGTTTCAGAATTTTATTTTGGCTATATTTGGAAGGCAAGATGTTCAATTTATTTCCAAGGAAAGTAGAACTCTTACACTGCAGCCTTGGGACCAGGATTGGAGAACTAAATGGCCCAGGTGGCATTGAGTATGACTTCATAAGTCATACAAAAGTCCATTCCTTTGATGCACATTTTACATAGACTTGTAATGTGTTCTCATACAGCTGATTACTGAATGTGGCATTATCTCTGGGGGAGAACCATGAAAAGAGCAGGGTAAAAGTGCCCAGGAAAGAGATGAGAGATAATCTCTCAAACATAAAGGGAAGATTTCTAAGAGCACTCATCAGAGTGGTGTAGTAGATAGGTATTTCTAGCAAGGCAACATTTATTGACATCTGCATATCAATAAATGGTACATCTAATTAAAAGACATGGATTTTCAGATTGGAGCATAAAGAAAACCTAACTCTAGATTGAAGCTGAAGTCAGTGAGTAAATAATTCAGAAAATATAGGGTAAAAAGGAGCAAATGTATTCTCATGCAGTGCAAACGAAAAATAATGTGAGGATCTTGACCTAAGAGCTTAAACAAAATGCAGTTTAGGCCAACAATTATTCAAGAAGAAACAGAAGCCTCCTTTGTGATGGTACTATGAGGACTTTATAATGGAAATAAACATTACTAGTAGTTGCACCTAAAATACAAATGCTGATAAAGTTGAAAATACAGGAGATTAAAAGGAAAAACGTGCTAGTAGTAGATGAATTTAATTTACCTCTCTCAGTCTATGATAGATCAAACTGCACAAAATGTGAGAGTATAGGTAACCCAAATAACATAATTCAGAAAGTGTCTTTGATTCGTATATATCAAACTTTGAACCCTGAAGATAAAATGCCCATTCTTTTCAAGTGTTCTTGTTATACTCATGAAATTGATTATATAAGAGATCAAAGCAACCTCAAACATTCCAAAAAGTGGAAAAGAATAGAAAATTTCTCTGATTGAAGCATAATAAAAACAAGAAAATTATAACAAAATCAGAAAACAAAAGAGTTTTCTATTTGGAAATTAAACTAACAAAGCAATATATTCAAACATCTCTAGAGTCAATGTAGAATGCATACAGGCATTGCAGAATTTCTGTAAAATAGTAAAAATAAGACCATCATACATAATAGTTGATAAGATTCACTGTAGGAATGCTTAGAAGAAAATTTACAGGCTGAAATATTTATATAAAGAAAAGAGAAAATTGAAAGCAAGCATCTGAACTAGAGGTTGTAAAATGAACAGCAAACATGTTAGAAAGCAAGTATAGGATTAATAAATACCATATCTGGTTCTTTGAGAAAAAAACTAGATAAATTATTGTCTAATCTACTGAAGAAAGAAAGAGAAAATGCACCCATAAAGAAATGACAAGGGGTAAGAAGTCAAAGAAACAAAGGAAATTTAAAAAAACAGATATCACTTTATATGTATTTTATTCAACTAGCTACCTGTTGATAATAATTTAGGGTTTTCCAGTGTTGTTGTTGTTGTTGTTATTACAATAGTGCTTCAGTGAAATTTCTTGTACATATACCTTTTTACATTTTAGGTAATGAATCTCTAGGGATAGATTGCTAGAATCAGGATTGCTTAATCAAAGGTCAAATGAACATGCAATTTGCTAGATATTACCAACTTCCCTTCTGTAGTTTTGTTCCCACCAGTAGTGTATGAGACTGGCACTAACATCTTTTTTGAGGACAGTAACTATACAAACCCATCCTAAATCTAATATGGAGAAATAAAAATAAATAGGAAAACTTTGAAAAAGTGTGAGCAATGAGGGTGGAGAAGACTTATAATTTTTAAAATATAAAGATTTACTAATTAAATCACTATGGTGCTAGTACATGAGGGTTTATACAGATTAATGAAATAAAATAGAAAGTATAAAAATAAGCTCAAATTCATATGGGGATTTAATATATGGGTAAGTCATTGGGGAAAAGGATGGGATTATCAATAAGTAGAGTCAGACACCTAAGTAATTATCTGGGGAAAATAAGGTTAGATACATTTGTATCTCACAATGTGTACTTGGATAACATCCCAATCTTTTAAAGTTTAGGTGTGAAAATTTGAAATATATGTATTCAAGAATAATAAAAATACTTGTTCAAATTTTTGGAGTGGAAAACTCTTTGTAATTGAAAATATGGATGACATAAAAGAAAGGTTTTAAAACATAAAGATTTAAAATAAAAAATGTGTGTACTGCCCTCCAAAAAATAACATAAGCAAATTTAGAAGATAAATGACACATTTGGAAAAAGTTATTTTCAATACTCTTTGTATGTTGAAAGCGTCTAAGAAAAGGCAAACATTTGGGGCTAATTTTCCACTGGAACATGATGCCAACAGGCATGCCAGGTTACACCTGGCATCCTTTTGAATTAGACTGGCATCCTTTGCTATTGGATGTTGATTGTGCCAAACTGTTAAAATTTTTGAACATCAAACTTTCCAATAACTTGACAGAGTAAAGGACATATAACATAAGAAGTTCAATAAGAATAATGCAGAATGGTTCTTTAAACATATGAGAAGATTCTCAGCCTCACTCATTATAAGAATATAATGCAGTGATGTGAACTGTAAAATATAAGACGTTATCTGTAACATCATGGTAAGATTACACGCTGTAATGTGAAAAGTACAAGGAAGAGAACAGTGTGTGTAGTATGCTGACCTGGTGTAAAAATAGTAAATAAATGGTAGAAAAAACATATATGAGATTTTAATTGTATATGCTTGAAGGAGCTTTGGAAAGATACACAATAAATTGATAATGTTGGTACCTGGTGAGAACGGGGTGGGAAAAGCTGGGCAAGCAGAGGAATATGGTGTGAAAGAGGCTTTTCTTCATCCCCACATCTCTTTATATTTTTTTGTTTGTTTTGGAACCATGTGAAATGCTCTAGCTATATAAAAATTAAGTGAACATATTAAAGATAAGAAAATGAATTAAAAAGATAGCCATAGAACAAATAGAAAAATATATCTCACTGCAGAGGTCACACTCTATCTTGCTTATTCACAAGGTTAGCCCAACTTTACATCAACAGTTTAGAGGGAGAGCGATGGTATGCTTTTTCTCTCTAGTTACAGAAAAGAAGAATCTCCCCTTTGGAGAAATCATAATGATGTTATCTTTCTTGATCGGTAGAAGACATTTTCTTTTTATTTGTGTGTGTGTGTTTTTAGTAGTTTTATATTTTAATTCCAGTATAGTTAATGTACAGTGTTATAAAAGTTTCAGGTGTGCAATCTAGTGATCCAACAACTCTACACGTTACATTTGCCCCCCAAATAGAAAGCATTTTCTTATCATCAAATTGATCTTCCTTGATAGATATTTTGATATTTCTAACCACACTAAGCATGTCTTGTTCCTCCACCTCAGTTGACTGCAAGAACTGAGTATCAAAATATGATTTTTGTCTTATTGACTTGTTATGAAATAATTTGGGGCTCCTGTTCCTTTGACCTGTTTTGTTAGAGTTTATCAGTGCTGACCACTTTTACTCACTGCAGTGGCTGTTAACTCCAGTTTGTTTGTTTGTTTCTTTCTCTTTTTTCCTTCTTTCTTTTTTTAAAGATTTTATTATTTATTCGTGAGAGACACAGAGACAGAGACAGGGACATAGGCAGAGGGAGAAGCAGGCTCCCTGCGGGGAGTCCAATGCAGAACTCAATCCCAGGACCCCAGGATCACAACCAACCACTGAGCAGACGCTCAACCACTGAGCCACACAGGTGCTCTCTCCCTCTTTATTTTTATTTTATTTTTTTCAGTTCCTTAAATTTAATGACAAAGTGTGTTTTGACTACTTGGATACTGGAATATTTTCAATTATTTGAATTTAGCTCTGATAGGCAGATCCATTCCTTTTTTTTTTTTAAGATTTTATTTATTTATTCATGAGAAACAGATTGAGAGAGAGAGAGAGAGAGAGAGAGACAGACGGACAGACAGAGAGAGAGAGAGAGAGAGAGAGAGAGAGAGAGAAACATAGGCGGAGGGAGAAGCAGGCTCCATGCAGGGAGCCCGACTGGGGACTCGATCCCAGGTCTCCAGTAACACATCCTGGGCTGAAGGTGGCGCTAAACCGCTGAGCTACCTGGGCTGCCCCAGATTTATTTCTTATATCATATGCTGCAGATCATATCAGTATATCATATCTGCATGTCATACCTACAGATAAGAAATGCCCCCACATCCATTCAGTTGAAAATCAGTTTACACTTTCATCTTTATAACAAATGGAGGTTGATATAATACATATTAATCTTTTCATTCAAAAGGGGTGGGCTGTTGGCACCTTTTCCATAATACTATTCCTGAAAATAATCAGGATAGATAGAAATAATAAGTGCCATGGTAAGGAGACATTTTTTTCCCTTCCTATGTTTACTTATCTGAAGGGAGTGAAGGAAAATATTTTTTTTCTTCTTACAACTCCTCAGTTCTCCCAAAAGTGTGTCTTTTTATACTTTGAAGAGATGGACTAAAATTTAGAGGACAGTCTTGATAGTATCTTATGCTTGTTACTCACTTGGGAAAGTTTCCCTGAGTTCAGAGATTACATCCCCTTTTCATACAGTCTCTTAAACTTCTCCATCATGATAGTTACAATTTAGAATGTGTGACTTTATAATGCATATAAATTATCCTTTCTAGACTTTAGTTACTGTGAGGGTATGGTCCATATCTGTTGATTGACTTTTATATGTATTTCCAGAAGGCAAGTGCCCTGGCATGCAATACAAGCATGAATGAGCAAATGAAGGAAGGAAGGAAGGATAGAGGAAAGGAAGGAATCTCTGAGAATCTTTCTGGGAGAGATCCCAGATAATGATCTGAAAGTTAAAAAAAAAAAAATCCTCCTTTTCTTTTAAAGTTCCAATGTCTGAGCAGGTTCAGGAAGTCCAATCAGAATCTTAAAAGTTAATTGGGTTTCCAAGCAAGAGTGTGCTTCAGTCTTAAAAGGTAATTTTAGATTACCCCCACCCTGGGAAACTTTAAATTAACTGTCATATAATGGTGGTGAGCATGAAAGAACTGCATACCCAGAGAGACAAGGCAAACTGGAACAACCTGGAAATACGATGTTACTTGTTTATTTACGCAAGTAAGCACATGGCTATCAAGACGATCTTTACACGTCAGTGTGTTTCAGAATCTCTTGAAGGACTCATTGACACAGATTTCAGGTCCTACTCCAGAGTTTCTGATTGACTGGCTCTGAGGTAGGGCCAAAGGATTTGCATCTCTAATAAGTTTTCTGGTGCTGCTGCTGGTGGTTCGGGTACCTATACTTTGAGAACCATTGCTTTGTTGTGTCTCTTTCTGTGAATTTTAATTGGAAAATTGAATAACTGCTTCCTCTGTGCTTTCTGTCTGGTTGGCTTCCTCTCCTGCCATTTGCTTTAGAATCTTGATTCCTGGCAAAGTTTTATATATATTCTCTTCTATATTCTCTCTCTCTCTATATTAAATATTATAATATATAATATCATATATATATATATATGGGATTCTGAAGCATTCCATTCTTTATATATAAGAATTTAGGAAGTAGCAACATTCCAACAGGTCAGGTAAATCATCTGTCTGGATGGCATTATAGTCATTTCTCATTTTCTGAAGTCTACCTGAATGAGGATTCTTGAAAAATCTTCTTCAAGAGGATTGAGAAATCTGTTCTTGGGGCTTGACAAAACTATGGGTGTCTTCTGAAGGGAAAGCATAAAAGAAGATAATTTTCAAGTCTACCTGTTTCTGGTGTAGATTTTCTCTGACTACTACCAACTCTGCACTTTTATTTATTTACTCTACTTTTAATTTATTATTATAAACCCAATGTGTATAGGCAAATATAAGTGAGAAATAAGAAGATAGAAAAAGAGAGAGAAGAGGTTGGAGAATTGGAAGCAAAAGAATACCTAATTGTTTAATATATTGTCAAAGGATATAACAAGGAAATGGATAAGAAAAAATTCAAATAAACTTATGAAAATATGAAATAATATGAAACTCACTGATAACAAAATAAATACAAATTTAAAGAACATGAGAGACTCCTAACTCTGGGAAACGAACAAGGGGTAGTGGAAAGGGAGGTGTGGGGGGCTGGGGTGACTGGGTGGGGCACTGAGGGGGGGCACTTGACGGGATGAGCACTGGGTGATATGCTATGTTGGCAAATTGAATGCCAATAAAAAAAGGGGGGGGGAACAAATTTAAAGAAATAATAAAGTACCAGATTCTACTTAAGGAATTGACATTTGTAACAACGATGATTTCTTGTATAATAGAAAGCACAGGAAAATATTATTTTTAGACATTCCTGATGGAATGTGTACTATAAGAAAGTATGAAAGATTAAAAACAGTAAATACCATACTATAATATAAGGTTTTCATGTTAGAAGGTCAATTATTCAAAAAATCTTTCTCCCATATTTCTTTACCTCTTTGTTTAGATTTCACAGTCCTTAATTACTACCACAGGGATCCCTGGGTGGCTTAGCAGTTTAGCGCCTGCCTTTGGCCCAGGGCGTGATCCTGGAGTCTTAGGATCAAGTCTCGTCTCGGACTCATTGCGTGGGGCCTGCTTCTCCCTCTGCCTGTGTCTCTGCCTCTCTCTCTCTCTCCTCTCTCTGTATCTCTCATGAATAAATAAATAAAATCTTTAAAATAAAAAAAAATATTACCCCAGTACCTTCCTTTTTGGGTTAGATGGAAGAATATAGTTACAGAATGGTGAACTCAGATCATAGGCTTGATGTTGAGAGATAATAATTAGAGTATTTAATTTAAAAAAAAATGCAAGGGACTAAAATCAGGAGAGAGACTTAGATTTTTGAAGACCGAGAGATAGGTCATCCTAAGTGTGAAATATGTACATGACTGCCTGTCAGGGGGAGAATTATTGATAAGCAAACATCAGAACATTTCACTAATTTAATACCAGATAACAGGAAAATCCATTTGAACCAACAAAGAAAGAAAGATAATATTTTTACAACTGCAATTCTAATGCTTTATTGTACAAATTGTAACATTCTAAGCTAATGAACTGGTGTGAATATAAGGATGATTTGACTTAGTACATTAGTTTTCTGTTATTTGTATGTTAATGAAAGTTCTAAGTACTTGAAAACAATTTATTTTAGTAAGTAGGATAAATTCTCCCTCTTGAATCCTATTTATATTATTCACTGGCTGTAGCGAAACCTTTTCCTTGGACTAAGTAAAACAGCCTCAGTCCATGTTTGAATGATACCATTTTAAACCACTAGAATCTAACTTACTTTTACCACATTGTGTATGAGAATAACTCACTAAATATGAATGATTGATTACCAAATGTGTGGTTTAAGTTTGTTATAGAAAGACCAACAAATGAGGAAATCTGTTTATGAAAGTGTGGCAAATGCTGACATGTAATTTATAGACTGTGTCTCTGTTTTCTTTGCTGTGTAACAAATTACTCCAAAATCTAGTTCCTTAAAATAACATCCTTTCTGCTCCAGATTCAATGGATCAGCAATTTGGGCTAGGTGTAGCTGGGCAGTTGCTCTTAGCTGAGCTCATTCATACGACTGTGGTGGTCACTGTGGTCAGTGACCAGGGTAGCTGAAGGCTAGTTGGTCTAAGATGGCTTTAGCTCATGTCTGCCCCACATGTCTCTTACTCTTTGACTTGCTCACATGGTAGCAGCAGGAGTCTAAGAGACAGTGGAAATGTGCAAATGGGACAGGCTTGGTGTTCACATGAAATTATTTCACATCTGAATGGGTTATGCAAGAGTAACAAGATCATTCCATATCCAAGGGGTAGAGAATCGATTTTACTCTCTTTTTTAAGTCTATGAACTCTTGGCTTTGTTTATTCATTGTTTGTTTTTATCATTGAGTGTATGACACAAATGTAATAACAGAAAATGGTGCTGCTTTTGGCTTGGTAAGGATTTTAACAGCTGCACTGTAAAGATAACAAGTGTATTTATCTTTTGAAATTGAAAGTTCCTCAGCACGGAGTTTTTTTTTTTTTTAAGATTTTATTTATTTATTCATGAGAGACATACAGAGAGAGAGAGAGGCAGAGACATAGGCAGAGGGAGAAGCAGGCTCCTTGTAGGGAGCCTGATGTGCGACTTGATCCTGGGACTCCAGGATCACGCCCTGAGCTGAAAGCAGATGTTCAACTGCTGAGCCACTCAGGCGTCCCTGCACGGAGTTTTTTAAACTGAAGTAGAATAGTGTATTAATTTCAGGTGTACAACATGTAATTCGACACTTATATATATACTGCAAAATATTCACCATAATAGGTGTAGTTACCACCTACTACCATACAAATACGATAGATTATATTCCCTATATTGTACTTTTCACTCCTATGACTTATTTATTTTATAAGTGGAAGTTTGTACTTCTTTATCCCCTTCCCCTTTTTTGATGGTAGCCACTTGTGCAATCTGCCACAGACTTGTAGAATATTTTTAAACACAAAATATTATTATATCAGTTGTCAAAATAAGCTATTATTTTTCTCTTTTTCATGACATAGGATGTTTGTGGGCATGGTGATTTCCAGTGAACTTAATTGTTTGGTTTAAAATATAGAATTTAATTTAATTGCATTTACCATTCTCTAGGTATTTTCTGCTCTTCAATGGCTGTTCATTATCTACAGAATAAAAGCAACTGAATCCCTTAAGAATCTGTCATTCATGACCCTCTCTACATCCTCACCCCTGGACTCCAGCCATGTTATACAGTTTGCTTTTCATGGACACCTCATGAGCCTTTTTATCTCTGCATGGACATGTGAATATTTATGCACAGGAATTAATCCACCTTCCATGAATGCCTTTTACTTGTTTATTTGCTTGATTTTTCTTCAGTTCCTCAATGTGAACTATCCTTGATGAACTCCCTTGTCCCCCAAAAAGTTTCAGGAGCAGAGCCTCGATGCCCTATTACCTGTCACTGAATTAAAATTATATGTGTTCAAGTGCAATTCTACCTTTAAAACATGAGCTTCTTGAAGGCAAAGAATGTATCCTAATCATGTTTGTGTAGGCAGACTTAACTCTGTATTTAGTATATAATAGATGCTCAATGTTTTAAATTATTAAATGAATGAAGGGGTGAATGAAGAACTAGTCATATTATTCTCCTTTTTAAAATCTCTGACAAATTTTTAAACTTCTTTTATCATCTTATAATATTATTTCAGCCATCAGTGCTCCACAGTTGATTCTTACATCTTTTTTTTCTGTTTCATTTTGTATTTTTGTTTCTTCGTTTATCCATGACTGATTTCTTGAGTCCCAAGGCTATCACCAAATGGCCTTTTTGATATTCACACCTGCATATCCTGCTGTTTTCTTAAATATAACATGCCATGATCTGAACACCCATTTCTCAAAGCTTGCCAGGAATCTGTGTTCCTTCCTTTTATAACTGCTGCAGTCAATGACATTACCATCTTCCTAAAAAATCCAAATCTTTTGCATATCTTCATTTGAACTTCGAACAAGTTGAGTGATAATCAAATGCAATTATCATCTCTATTTTACCATCACCAAAATCAAATCTCAAGAAATTTAACGGATTTTCCTATAGCCATTTTGATCACAAATGTTAGAACTGAGACTCAAACTCAGGTCTAATTTAAAAGGATCGCATTCTTTTACCTCTGATTTCAGAGTGGTGGGAATGGGTTTGATGGGGCTTGTTAATTCATTGATCAAGGATAAAGAAAAGAAGAAAGACATTTTCAGTTCTCATTCTTCCTCGTTCTCCACACCCAGTTGGTTTCCAAGTGCTTGAATTATCTCAGCAACATCTTCTCATCACCATCTCCCTTCTCCTTTCAGCTCACACTTCCTTAGTTCATCCCTAATTGCTTCTTTTACTAATTTTTGCAAAAACTTTCTAACTTGTCTCCTTTCCCCAATATCTCTGGGGTTTTAGGGCAGGGCAATGACTTATATTAATATCTTCACATGAACTAACTAACCTTGAATCTAATAGGATGCTGGATAAAATTATTTTATTTCATTATTTTTTTAAAATTTTTTTTGCTTGATAGAATTTTTGAGTTACATTTTTACTACTGAACTTTTTAAAACTGTAAATATTTTTCTAGAAATAATAAATAACTATAGAATACATGATGGGCAGCAACGTGGAAATTTTTATTGGCCTAACCTAATTAAAAGAATAAATAAACAGAATTTTTCTTTTCAGAATCAGTAGCAGGTGTTGCAATTAAAACACAGACAGCATATTACAAAATATATTGATAAAATGGACACAATCCCAGTCATTTAACTGCATTCTGCTTACCTAAGTCCACCTGCTGTTGAGACCAGATAAGTGTTAATTTGCATTTATGTGCTAACCTTTACAGACAGACATTATTTACAAAATTTTGTTTATTATATCCGGAACACATGGGTATGTATTCTGGCCATCATACACATATTTGTGGGTTTTATTTATTTTTTATTTTTAAAAAGATTTTATTTATTTATTCATGAGAGACACAGAGAGAGGCAGAGACATAGGCAGAGGGAGAAGCAGTCTCCTCACAGAGAGCCCAATGCAGGACTCGATCCCGGGACTCCAGGATCACACCCTGAGCTAAAGACAGACATTCAACCACTGAGCCACCCAGGCATCCCCATATTTGTGTTTTTTGTTAAGCCAGGAAGGAACATTAGAGAAGGAAAGATATTTGTCTGGGATAGTGAATTAAGATTAGCTAATGCTAATGGGTGTTTACTATATTCTAGGAGATGCACTTAAAGCTTAAAGGCATTATTTCATTTATCCTCATAATAACCTTATGAAATAGTTATTCCAATCCCCATTTTATAGATAAAGAAATATGGGCCTAGGTTAAATATCTTGCCCAAAATCATTTAGCAACTAAAACATAGAATGGGTTTTGAAATAAATCTGTGAAGCTTCAAAACTCAATAAGAGAAGGTTGGTTGCAAGCTATTGAAGGTAGCGGGTATCTCCTTATACTGTAAGAGGCTGGATTCCACTGATGGGAAAGAGTCTCAGTGGTAGGACTCAGTCTATGGAAGTCTTGCTAAGTTTATTCCTGCCTTCCAAAACCATGTCCAGATATAAATGTCAAAGATTTGTAAGCTAGAAGCTAAGTACAGTCTATAACTCTCAACATAATCCTAAATTCATTAGAAATGGAGCGGGATATAAAATTAGTTACCTGTTGTATTTATCTTCTATTGTTGCAGTATAGTACTATAAACTCACCACCTGTAAACAGTATATATTTATTAGCTCAGAGTTCTATAGGTCAAAAGTATGGACTTGTAATATGGCTTTTCCACTCAGGGTCTCACAAGGCCAAGATCAAGGTGTCTGCAGGATGCATTTATATCTGGAGCTCAGGGTCCTATTCCAAACTCATTCAAGTGCTAGAGAACTCAGTTCCTCATGTTTGTAGGACTGGGGCCTCTGTTCCCTTGCTGGTTGTAAGCCAAGGCCTATCTCAGCAGGGAAAGGCCCTTTCTGTCTCTTGCCACATGTTTATCTCCATCCTTAAAGCCAGAGATGGTGACTTTTTGTTGTGTTCAATCCCTCTCACACTTCAAATTTTGTTTAAAAGAGCTTATTTTCTTTTAAAGACTCACATGATTAGGTCATACCCATCTAGTTACCTTTCATAAAGTCAACTAACTTAGGAGCTAATTACGCCACAAAATCCTGCCACAGAATCACCTAGATTAACATTTGATTGAATAACTTAAAGAAGTATGTATACCAGGGAAGAGGGTCTTATAGTCATCTTGGAAATCTGCTAATACCTTCCAAATTTCAGTATCTGCAATGGGTTTCTTTGCATCTATATGCCGCACTCCTGGGAGCTAATAGTTTACCCAAACATTGTGTCAGGTATTACTTAATACCAAGCATTATTTGTTAAGCACTTAGCATATATTTTTATTTTTCAGAGCCAAATGCCAGCCTATCTGCCTGATTCACCTTGCTTTTCTCAAGTGACATCTTGCCCTATGCTCTCCATAGGAACTAAACCCCTTTACCTATGCCCTTTGTTTATGCTTGATATATAGCTTTAACCTTATCACATCACCTAGAATCATTAATATCTATTGAGATTTTGCTATATGCTGGGTCTTGAGGACACAGAGATAAATAATATAGAGGGCAGAAATGGTAAATAATTATTACTATATTATTATACACTATCACAGAGATATTTACATGCTCTCTCTAGTGAGAGAAAACGGAAGGGAGTGACCTTGAGCAAAGTCTCTATGGATGAGTTGAAGCACCAGGTGAACTAATTGGGGCAGAGTGTTCCAGATGAGGAGCATGGCACTGCAAGATACTTGGAGTGGTGGATGCATAGGGTTAGAGGAGTACCAAAGGGAAAAATACAACTAGGAAAGTAGTGAATGATCCTAAAGTTTACAAATTACTATAAAACCTATGAATACACCAAATATCACAGCAATTATTTATCATAAGGCAGAAACTATAAGAAATGCAAAATGAAATGTATAGATACAATGTAATATTAAGATATTTAACACACCTTTCTTAATTCAAGAGGACAAAAAATAGAGATCTGTGACATGTACAATATCATCAAGATGGCAGATACATTTGTGTATTGAAGTTTACACCCCAACATAAATGGTATGCTTTCTTTTCAATCAGCACAGAATTGTAAAAAACCTGACCATGTTTTAGGTCTTGACACATCATTTTAAAACTCTTGTGTTAATACTTTGTACATTGATCTATGTAGATTTCTTTATTTAACTCTATTAATCAGTAGCAGTATTTTTGATTAGTATTTTCATCTGTTTTGTGGCTTTTTTTTGCTAAACAATCTTAATATGCTACTTGTTTTTTCTGTGTTCCCTTGTAACTTTTGGTTGTAATATATTTGGAAATATCTTATGACGGTTATTTTAAATGTTTACTTGTTAATGATGAGTTTTTCTAGATTAGCCATTAGTAAATAATTATTCATGGGGATAGAGTGGAGCCAGAGCTAACTGTCAGGCTGTCCAGAATAACAGGAGTGTTGTGTCTGAATAGAGTGCGGTATTTCTCAACGAAGACTTTTCCTCTTTCAACTTCATGAAGATATCCCCCCTTTTTTTCCACTTTAATATTACATATAGCTCCACTTATTTATACCTCTCAAATCTTAATGCTAAACTGGGTTTAGAGAAGGGGGTGGGGCAGAGGGACAATCAGACTCCCTGATGAGCAGAGAGCCTGATATGGGGTTCATCCCAGGACCCTGAGATCATGATCTGAGCCAAATTCATTTGCTTAACTGTCTGAGTCACCCAGGTGCCCCTAATTTTGCTATTTGAATTCCTAACACATTTCATCTGCTTTTAGATAAAATAACATTTATCACTACATGGTATTCGAGTTAAGTATTTTATTAGGTAATAAACTCTGTCTATTTTGTCTCTTTTAATTGGTAAAAATTATTTAGAAGTAAAACCCTGGGTTTAAAGTATATAGTAATACATTGAAATGTTTTGCATTTTTGCTCATAATAATTATTTTTAAATGATGAATATGTCTTTGCCTATGCATTCAGCTGAGAACAAAATAATACCCAATTAGTATAGTCTTAAAAGTTTTATTTTAAACAAAACTATTTTGAAGCTTTCAGTAATATTTATGAATGCCAAATATTTTTCATTGAAAGGAATTTATGTTATAATAATACATTTTTAAGTGTAGATGTCACACAATACATCCCAATTTTAGACTTTGCATAATACTCATTGCACATAAAAAGAAAGTGATAATAATTGGGGAAAATTCTAATCTCTTAATGTAATTATCTACAAATCAACATTGTTGCATTTACTTAGATTGTTTTGTCACACTCAAGCTAAAATTGACTTTAAATAATTTCTGCCTATTGTAATTCTGTTATTTCTTCTTGTTATTGTATAATTTTGCAAAATATAAAATGCTCTCATTATTCAAAGATATAGTAGTAGATCATATTGGTAGATTTTAATCTCTCAGTATATTGTATGTTTTATGTGGACAAAAATTGTTTCTTTTACTTACTTTTGTACTCAGGAAACTTGACACAATCTCTGTTAGACATGTTATAAGAATTTGTTTAACAGATTGATTCTTTTTCATGATTGTAATTGCTTCTGATTCTTGTTCTTACCACTTATGGTTTCTTGGAGATGAGGCAAACTCCTGTCTTTACTCTGGCCTTTTATCAATATAAATTTAATCTTACTATTTGAATTCTTTCAGATTTTATCTACTTACTTTTTTCCCCCCAGACTATTCATATATCTCACACCCAGTTTTTCCAGTTTAACACAAGGAAGGCTCTTGTGTCCCAATTAATGAACTGACATTGTTTACTAACGTCCATACACAATTCAGATTTTCTCAGTTTTATTATCACTTAAGATAATGTCCTGAGTCCATATATGTTTAGCAAAAGGAAAGATTTAATCCAATTATTTTTTATGGCTGAATAATACTCCATTATATATGTGTATATATGAATATTATGGCTGAATAATATTCTTATATAAATGGAACGATATTCCATGTTTTATATGAAAAAATAATAGCTCAAAATTATATATGTATATATGTAATTGAATTGACTATATTGAATATTGAATATATATTTATATATATATATTTATATAGAATAAAAGTGATAAAAACAGTGGGCATGCTTGTCTTATTTCTGATCACAGAGGGAAAGCGTTCAGCTTTTTATTCTTGAGTATGATGTTAGTGGTGGCCTTGTCATATGGCCTTTATATTGGGGTAAATATATATATTTATATATTGGGGTTTTCTCTATACCAACTTTGCTGGGTTTTTATTATAAATAGATGTTGAATTTTGTTTGCATCTGTTGAGATAATCATATTATTTTTCCCTTCATTTTGTTAAAGTAGTGTACCACACTGATTCATTTATAGATATTAAACTATCCTTGCACTTCTGGAATAAATCAGGCTTGATCATGTGAATGATCGTCCTCTTAATGTATTATTGAATATGGTTTGCTAGTATTTTGTTGAGTATTTTTTGTGTCTATGTTCATAAAGGATATTCATCTGTAATTTTCCTCTGATATCTTTGTTACATATCATCATGCTTTAAGATATAAGTTACGAGTTATTTCCTAGTTTTATTAAAGATTGAGTTCCACTTTTAAATTTTTTGTTTTTTTTTTAATTTATATGTTGCTTTTAGTTGATTTCTGAGAGGGGTTAAGGTAATGTAAATTTTACTCTAACGTCTTCAACTAAAAACACGTAAAAGAATACAATGTACAAGCAGATTCTATCTTATTTTGTCTTACAATGGTGCAACAGTAAGTAAAGCCTATGAAGGATATAAACAAAGATTGGCCTAAGTATGTAAAAAAGGAGTACTGTGTATTAACAATAATAAGTCCTCTGTGAATGTAGTTACCGAGACATAAAGAACTTGCCGTCATCCTTGTAAAATGGATTTAAACACATTGTAGTTTTTAAAATTAGATTATTTCTAAAATCTCACTTCCGTACTTTAATTCTATTATTTCATGATTTGTTTTTCTGCAAAAACAATTAGTCACAGGAATTTTTAGGGGGGGAAATTCAAAGCAGTCTGGTAAGATATATTATCTTTTTAGTAATTTTTAGTAATTTTTTAGCAGAAAAAGAGAAAATATATACATACATCTTTTTCCTGTAAACTCCTTGATAATAAAAAGTTAAATAATCATTACAAATGAAGGAACAGGTAGACGTTTTTAATTTTAAAAGCGACTTTGAGATTTAAGTGATTTGTTAATACAGTGCAGATGGTAATTATATACATAATAATTATATACATATTAGCCCATATTGTTTCATCAGGCTTTTAATGATCTTTCTTCTTAAAATTTAATTAGCAAAATTTATTCATGGCACAACAGCAATTTTGTAGGTACATTTGAAGAAGATTTCTTGGGATATTTAAAGGCACCAATCTAACAAAGAGAAGAGTAAAATGTTCAGCACCCTGATCTCAGAGGGAAGGAAATGGAGCAGAACATACTTGTGTTCAAGCTATTCTAGGGACTTCTTCAGAATATTCTATGAGCACTACTCTGTACTTCAGAATAACAAGTTGCTGGAACAGCAACATCATCATCATGAATTTGCACCTTTGGTGGATAATCAAAAGGCTTCATTTTTCTGAAAGTCATAATTCACATCAGCCTGCTGCACTGAGTGAGATAACATTATTTTCTTGTTCGTGGAAATAAAATTCTACAGGTAATTTACTGAAGTGCTAATTACCATTTCCAATGATGAGCTAAGGAACACTGTGGTTTCTCAAATGGTTCCTACCCTGAAAAATGTATTTATATTTGCAAAAATCCTGAAGCATAAAATGGTATTAGTCTTGTGGATTGTTGCCAAACATGGTAGGCAATATGCTCATATATTTTTTTTCAATGATTAGCTATGTTTGAGCAGGAAATGCCATATGGTTGATTTATTTGTGTGTGTGAGTAACAATTTCTCCATAATATCAGTGATGAAAACATTTCAGCATCTATGGAGGCTTAGCAGATAGGAAGATATCTATATATCTATATATCTACATCTATTTATCTATCTATATCTATATCTATCTATCTATCTATCTATCTATCATCTATCTATCTATATTCTTTTTTACACAACCAATGCATTGAACTGCTAAAACCCTACAAAGGAAATAATACCTCCATTGATTTAAAATTTCAAAAGATTTTAATTGTCTGCTACCTTTAGTTCTCCCACTTACATTGCTTACTGCCATCTGGGCATGCTCCAACTTTTCATTCTCAGTCAATTCAATGGCTTTTCTGTTCGCTTTCCTGTCTCCAAATCTATCTATCTATCTATCTATCTATCTATCTATCTATCTATCTAGGAAACCAATTTATCCCTCAATGTTTATTTTACTCTTCCTCTGTGAAATATGTCCTGATTTCCCAACTGATATGTCATTTGTGCCTTATATCTCACTTTGTTCCTCACTTGGGGCTCTTATAATTGTGCGCTTTAATCAGGGCTCTCATTATTAGATTTGAAATATGGTAATTGATGTACTTGTCTTATGCTTTTGCTGATTTGTGGGCTTCTTGAGATCAGGAGCTTTGATTTCCTCATTTTTTGTTTGTATTTCTCCTTTCCTTACACTTAGCTCTATAACACTGTAACACTACACCTGACATATGGGCATATGGTAAATTAAATAGATGTTTCTTAATTGAACTGTTGACTGAAATTTGTATCTTATCATCATTACTGCCTTCCTTGGCCTTGTGGATGTTGTCCTCATTGTTTTATTTCTAATTTCTAGCTGTTGCCTTTTGTCTGCTCATTTAAATTTTTCTTCTTCGTACAGATTTCTATTATATTTCTTTTCTTTTTAAATATTTTATTGATTTGAGAGTGAGAGATAGAGAACACAAGCAGGGGGAAGGACAGAGGGAGAAGCAGACTTTCCACTGAGCAGGGAGCCCAATGTGGGACTCCATCCCAGAATCTTAAGCTCATGACCAAGCCAAAGTCAGACATTTAACTGACTGAGACACCCAGGTGCCCCAATTGTATTTCCCTTCTATCTTTATTTTCCCCATACTGAAGTCAGTGTCATACATTTATTCTCCTATCTTTACAATCCTACCCGCTTTCATCATTCCCTTCCTGAGTACAGTAGTGAGGTGTGCAGATCTTAAAAGTCTTTGTATTGCCTTTCTGTACTACCTACCTGATAAAATGCTGACTCTCAACTAGTTGTTTCCTTTTTTTTTCTATTTGTTTCCTATACCCAAATTTGCAGTTACTTAAGAAAATGTATAATCTACTGATACCTCCCTTTAGACATAATTTAGAAATCTCAAATCTAATACACATCTCAATATCATTCCTACCCATCATTTCCTATTTCAATATTAATGGAACCAGTAATTATTTATGATAGAAAACAATATGCAGGTTTGAGCTAATGACCTCAATCAAACACACATATACACAAACACACAGAATAAACATCAATAAATTAATAATATTTTTCCTCAAATATTTGCATTTGTATATTATTTTTCTTATATCTACTATACCTTATTTGTATACTTCACAATAAGTATGACTGAATTTCATAATTGAAAAATTTTTAGAAATGGTACAGAAAAACCAGTAAGTTAGAACTAAACAGGAACTGGTCTAGAAATTGGAACAGGGTTCAATCTCAATTCACTATCAATGTGTGGGACAGTGAAATGTCACAAGCCACTATTTGCTTCTGTTTCATCAATCTTTAGCAAGTATTTTTTGGTATTCCTTTTACACCTGGCACTAGATTTTTGGTGGTTGGATACAAGGCCTTGTGTTTGAACCAATGGTAACCCAGTCTAGTGGAAATGACAAGCTATATAACAATATACTAATGGAAGCAACAGAGTATGAAACCAATGGAACGGGAGCAGATACAAGAGACTGGGTGATTTTGTTTCAGGTGGTCTAGAAGGGTTTGGTTAGCAAGATTCCAACATTCTTTCTAGTTATGTGATTAGAGTATTGACTATCTCAGCAATAGTGACAGTTTTTTTTTTTTTTAATTTGGCTCATTTACACAGAACAAAAACATTTTAAAAAGAAGAAAAATAATAAGCATTAACTTTTTATAGTGAATATATTAGCATTCTCAATAAACCATAATGCACATCTGAATGTAGAAAGTTTACTTGTATTTTTCTTCTTCAAACAAGTATGTCCTTAATCTTGCAGAGTGCTCTTTAACAAAAAAACGGGATCGATATTGCGACCATTTTACAGGAGTATAAAGGTGATTATGGAAATTAAAGTAAGCAGTGGAAGCAGCAATAATAATTTTAAACAAGGTGATAAAAAGTCCACATTATTTAAAACAGAATAGAATACCTCTATAATACAGGAAAAGGGATCAGATCTTTTAACATTTCAGGTCAGAAAAAATATATTAGTCTGATTATATTAGCCTTATCTACACTTAAAGGTAAAAGTAGCCATTAATGGGTATGTGGAAGTCACGTTTGTAGTTCTTAGAAGTCATGCCTAACCCGTTTAAATATTAAGACATTTTTTTTAAAGTCACAAAATTTCACAGAGCCATATATTATAATAGTGTTAAACTCAGAATTTATTTATTGAGAAAATAGCTGAGTATGGTTTTACAGGTTGCTAGAAATAATTCTATTCCTTAAATACACTACATAATTCTCACCTTTGCGTATTAGTTGTTTGTTTTTTTCACTATCAACTTTCTGCTTGATTTTTTCCATCAAATTGTGCCAATTATTTGAGGCCCATTTCAAGTTCTACATGGTACATGAAGCCTTGTTCCTCCAGTAATGTCTGCCTCCTTGAAATTTCCTTAGAATAAAAGAGCTGGAGGGAAGCTTGGAGACCACCACCACTTCTTCTAGGCTACACAAAGTAACTATTTGCCTTTATGAGACCTTTCTGAAAATTAGAAAACAATGCTTCTTTTGGAATATGCTACTAGAGCATATGGCTTAGCAGGTGGATCATGAGCTGAATTTCAGCCTTTAACAGCCCTGTGGTTGGGTATCCTTGTCCAGAGCACAACTGGCAACACACATTTTGTTTCTTTTTTATTTCCTGATCATATCTTGTCTCAATGTTATTTGGCTTCTCAATGCCAAATAATATGCTAAGATTGATTTAACTTCTGAGGGGTGTAAAAATAAATTTTATTTGTATGACATGCTTTGTTGCCTAATCATAAGATCATAGTAGATCATCAATGAATAAGTGATATTCATATTAAAACTCCTAAAGGCAATGAGATCATATTATCAAAAAAGTCAAATCAAACTTTCAGCACAATATTTGCACTGAGCATCAATGAAAGAAGCTTAAGCTCAGGAGGTAGGTAAAGTAGGTCATTTATTGACAAAGTGTTTATACAAAGGAAAGAAGATTTTAGAAATGTCATGGGGAAAAATAAGGAATGATCAGTTTTAGAGAGAATAGGATAGTCCAAAGAAAAAGATAATCCAGGTACTTGTTGCATGACAGTATGATATTGATGAAGATATAAACAAATAGATGAATGGGACAGAATGGAGAACACAAAAATAAAATAAAATAAACCCACACACCTTAGTGGATGCAAAGGTGCAAAGCAATTCAATGGAGAAAGGACAGCTCACTGAAAAAATAGCTCTGGAGCAACTGGATATCCTTAGGGGTAATAAAGGAAATTCAACTTACACCTCACATCTTATACAAAAACAAAACAAAACTCAAAATGGATGCTAGACAAATGTAAGATGTAAAACTATATATATATATATATATATATATATATATATATATATTTTTTTTTTTTTTTTGAAAACGCATTGATTAAAATATCTAGAATCTAGGGGTAGGCAATTTCTTCGACTTGATTTAAAAAAGCGTAATCTATAAAAGAGAAAATTGGTAAGCAAGACCTCATAAAAATAAAATAAAACAGCAAAAACTTGCCTCTTAGAATGCAAGTCAGTTCTCTTTTTTATAACTAGGGCCACCACACACAGATTTACTATGTGTGAGTTATCAAACCCGTATCTTTTCCCAATGAAAAGCTCATCTTAAATATTTTTTTTAAGATTTCAAAACAGCTCAACATGCAAAAGATAAAATAATTTGCAACAGCTGTTAATTGGAGGAATTTTTCACAAACTTTATTATCTGTAGACAGATAAAATTGCTAATTTTAACCATTAACAGATGCCTTAGCTAATGATTTCTCCATAGTCATTGTATGAAATGTGCTCAAATGTGTATTTGATTATTTTAGTTGATCCTAATAGTTTGCTGGAATTGGTGTAATTCAGTTTCTGAAAAATCTGCAACCAACCATATGAACTACTATTATTTCAGATAAGGTTGTCTTTTTAGGAGATGGCATGTAATAATATAGAACTCTCTGATTAATAGCACCCAGGCTTTCAAGTCATTGAACATCTGATCGGAAGGATAAGAAAATTTGTAAGGAACACTTTTATGAATTTGTAATCCCATATCTTATTAAGAGAATCTGGTTTTATCTATACAACTACAAAGTGTGTTATGTTAGTGCTTCATAATACTCTTGCTTAGTCCTGAAATGGTGCTGGTTTTCTGGCCCAGTTTTATAGATCTATGAGATTGTTGATTAATCTAGAATGGTGTGCAAAACATGATAGTGCAAGAGTCTTAAAACAACAGACAAAAAAAAAATTAGGTCTGAATTTTTTTCTTATGTTGTTTTCTTTTTAAAAGGGAATGTCCTTAAAAGCTTCCACACTGATAATGGAGTTCTTTATAAAACTGATGCTATTTCTCACACTCCATTAAACTACCTCTTTTATCTTGAAATTGATGTAGAAACAAAAATATTTATATTACATTGACTCCACTTTTTAAATTGCTTTTTGAAGGGAAAAACTGAAATAAAAAAAAATATTTGAGACTCAGGAAGTGGCCAAATATATCTAATTTATTTTGCAAGGATCATTAAAAGCTTGCCTCTCTGTTATATTGCAACTGTTTAGCATTTAGGGTGACAGTCTAGAATATTATAGAACATTTTAATAATTAAAAAATTTTTTTTATCATATTAAGAAAGAAAAATCTGGTTTCCAAGAAGAATGAAATCCATAGAAACCTGAAAACAAAATTACCTTTCCTTTAATCATACAATTTAAAGGTTGATTTTAAGCTTGGAAATCATGAATATGCCATCAGTAATAATGAACCCCTCCAACACCTCAGAATTCACACACCTACATGGCACATTCTAGGAGCTGTGGATCATCTTTAATTTTCCATTCTTCTTAGTATGAATATTGGTGAAATAATAAATCCTAAAAGGCCAATAGAAAACAATGTAATTGATTTAAAGTAGTCAAATGTCATCTTCAAAGGAAAACTAAGGTATATATTTTTCATTCCTGAGATCATAATATGCAGTGTTTACTAAGGTTAGGCTAACTATATCATGTATAATTTAGTCAAGAAAATGGATCATTTAAAAATTCTCTTGGGGCCTAAATTTTGCTTCCTAAAAACCGCAGCGCGGCCTCTAGCTTGCAGAGCTCCATTGGAAAGAAAGGGGCTATGCAAGGAATTCTCTAAAGCCCTGATCAAAGATGGTTTGCTCTTGGCTCTGGCTTGCTCCAATATGAAAATCAATGCACCGTTCTCTTCATGGAGAAAGTCTTGCCCTTTCCCAACACACATGATTTAGTCAGCTGAACTAAATAGTGCACTTACTTACATAGTTGATTTATATTCTGGCTCGGGTTCCTTGTCTAGTATCCATCTGTTAACAGACAGTTTGCAGTCAGCAGCCAGTTTGGGTCCATACTTTGAGAGCATTGCTACAATGGCTGGTTGCCCCCAAATCAACAAACGGTGAACTACCAGAGAAAGCAACCAGCTGGTGAGTTTCCGCCCTCTGCTGGAGAGATGAAGAAATTTCATGATTACTTGATTTGTCGCTCTGAAATGGATAATGTCAGAAGTCTACTGACTAATAGACTTCACTTCTGGGTCCTGGTGCAAAAACCTTGCATGAGGCTTAGATCTGCACTTACTTCCGCGGGAGCTTCATGGGAGCAAAGGGGAGCTCATCTGATTAGTTTACTTAAAGTTATCAACGTATCTGCTACCTATAGCAAATATGTAACAATTATGCCAGGAGCTGTCTTGCTGCAGACTGTGGTGAATATGGTGAAGTCTATATGAGGGGAAACATTTCATTTTTAAGTAAGCAATAGAGGTTTTCTATTATTGGTAGTTTCCAGTGTGGCTGGCCCAATGGAACCAGAAGGTATCTAAGTATATGATAGTTAATGAAAACACAGTAGTTAATGAAAACACAGAGTAAGATATTTGCAAGTTATTTTATTTTCCATTTTCACTTGTGTGTGAATTTTAAGATATTACATGTGCATAAAGGACCAAGAAGAGTCAAAATGTTTCAGTAAAAGTTTTCAGAAATGCCACATTTATAGCAAGTATAAATAAACTTATAAAATTGTTCTGCACAATGCCAGCTTTCAGATATTTTAAAACCAAGAAGTTTATTGGTGGCAGCTAAGTGGTTTTTGTGGACTTATTATATATTTCATCTATTGACTATACTTTTCCAGTTGAGTTCTTATACATGCAAGTACACATTTATAATGTTGGTTCTCTGTGTTTTTCCTATAACTACTGCTTTTTAAAAAATATTTTATTTATTTATTTATTTATTTATTTATCTATTCATTTATTCATGAGAGACACAGAGAGAGGCAGAGACATAGGCAGAGGGAGGAGCAGGCTTCCTGCATGGAGCCTAATGCAGAACTTGATCCCAGGACCGCAGGATCATGCCCTGAGCCAAAGGCAGAAGCTCATTCACTGAGCCACCCAGGTGTCCCAATTATTCTGTTAAAACAGATGAACTCTTCATGAAAATTACTCTGGGCTCAGTGAAGTCAGATGTGGGTTTCATGCCATGCCTTGTCATGTCACAGGATCAAGCAAATCTCAGGTTCCTTAATTGTGAAAAAAAAATAAAAAGAGAGAGATTGATTTAGCTGGCATCCAAACCTCCCCACTGAACAATTTATTGTGTGTTTGCCTGGTCCACTGTGCTAGGTATTGTGGCTGAAAAGATAAAATTAGGGGAAAAAATTATACCCTATAAATCTTTCCTGGCCTCTAAAATAGTATAATATCCTGATATTTGTTAATGAGTCTCCATTAGACTGCACCATAGTTTCCTTATTATCCTGAGAAATTAATTAAAACCATTTCAAAGGATTCATTACTTTTTCTACTTTAATGAAAGTGTTTAGTGAAAGGGGTACTGTTTATAGAAAGCAGAGATGGAGAGGAATGATTTACTGCTTAAAAAAAACCCCATTAACTCATTATTGTCGTTTTTACAATTATTCAATAGCCGTAGCTTTGGAATCAGACAGGTTTGATTCCACATCTCTTTTTCTGTTGTGACCTTGGGGGATCAGGTCTTGGGGGAGGTTCTTTCAATTTTTAATGCCTCTGTGTTCTTGTCTATGAATAGGGATGCTAACCCTGCCAGAGAAGAGTCTACAGGCAGTTGAAACGAGAGGATGTTTTGAAAAGCAGTTGGTTTGAAAAGGCCTGAGTAAGCCCGTGGGGAATATTAGTGCCGGTTGGCATTGTAGGAGTCAGGGTTCCATTTCTTGGTCCTTATTGGTTTTGTGCTTATTCCCTTTCTTTGGCTTGGTCTTCCCGTCTCTGATTTTCTCTACTTCAATCCAATTCCACACTGACAGTAGAGTTCTGAGTATGACACCATCACACCTCCTCTGAACATATTCAATGCTTTTCATCACATGGTTCAAACCTATCTTCCTAAACTCATTTCCTGAAACCACTCTCAGATGTTCCCAGACCTTATATTTCAAGAGCCCTTTGCTCCTCCCCAGGCTCTTTTGTGAACATGGCACTTCCTGCACTTCCACAGTGTTACCTGGGAGCTTCTATCCTCCTCTGCCTGCATCTCCTTTCTTTTTCCTCCCAAATCAGCTGCAATGCAGTGAAACAGTTTACTGGGGTGTACTTTGAGTTGTTGGAGGTAATGTCCGACTACCCTGTTTGAATTTGTTTCCTGAGGACAGATCAAGCCATGGTAAACACTCAGGGCTGGGAAATTTGGAGATATTTTGATGGGAAAGTACGGTATGATATATATCTCAAAAGCTCTGGAAAAGTATTCTAAAATTCAATCTAGAAATAGCTAAATATTACCAAAGGTGCTAGGATGATCTTGACTCACTAATTGGATTTCTACAAAACATTTTACTCCTTCCATTTTGTAGGAGAGGAAATTAAATCTTTGTAAGGCCTTTTGCATTTATTTATAAGTATGCATTTACTCAGATGTGAAATCAAATCATATTTTTTTGGTTACAGCTCTATGTTGTTTTGAGTCTGTAAAATAATTTATCTCACCTGTATTTCTCCATTCCTCAGGAAAAAAAAAAAAAAACAAGCTATTTTTCCATCGAGGTGACCCTGTGCTCCTACTACATTACAGGGGTCCTTATGTTTGTATCTAACATTAAGTTTACCTACATTTTTCAAATTACCCACCACTATAAACTAAGTCAAAAATTCATCTTGATATTCATTGGATAGCACATTAAAAATACTTTAAATTTATTCATGAGAGACACACACAGAGAGGCAGAGACATAGGCAGAGGGAGAAGCAGGATTCCTGTGAGGAGCCGGATGCAGGGCTTGATCCCAGGACTCTGGGTTATGACCTGAGCCGAAAGCAGCTGCTCAACTACTGAGCCACCTAGGTGCCCCTGGATAGTACATATTTTCCAAATACTTCAAAGAAATGGTGATAAAGGGAGCGAAACAAGTCAAGAGGAACATAGTTTCTCACAATTGTAAGCCAGGAGAACCAATGGTACAGCCAAGTTGGCTGTACCTTGCTTGTGATACTCTAGCCAGGTGATCCGTGAGGCCTGCAAACAGAAACTGTTAGTCACACATTTCTGAGATTCACAGAAATAGATTTGCTTTTTTTCAGCAGTCCACCAAATTTCAGGGTTGCCATGACAACCTCTGTATTCATCCTTAGGTGTGCACTGATACCACATCTTGCCAAATGAGGGGACCACATGATCCCTCTGGGTAACTACTTAAATTATCACCTTTTAAAATAGTGACAATTACAAAATTTTCACTTCAGTGTGTATTAAGGTATCAGGCAACTCTGGGCAGAAGCTAAGTGATAATTTTTGTAATTATCTATCTACAAAGTAACATGGAATGCCTTCCAACTAGGAGCCATTAAGTTCTTACTGGTTCTTATTTTTATATATAAAAATATATATTATATATAATATATATGATATAATACAATATAAACAATATAATATATATTGTTGTTTATAAACAAACCTCTTCTCTTTTGATTCCTAGAATTTTACTTTAAATTATGTGTTGAGGGAGCAGCCCTGGTGGCTCAGCGGTTTAGCGCCACCTTCGGTCCTGGTCGTGATCCTGGAGACCTGGGATCGAGTCCCACATCGGGCTCCCTGCATGGAGCCTGCTTCTCCCTATGACTGTGTCTCTGCCTCTGTGTGTGTGTGTGTGTGTCTCTCATGGTTAAGTGAATAAAATCTTAAAAAAAAAAAAATATGTGTGGGGTTGCCTGGCTGGCTCAGTCAGTAGAGGCTGCGGCTTGCAATCTTACGGTCATGAGTTCAAGTCCCACATGGAATCTACTTAAAAATATATACGTGTAGCTCATAATTTAGCTTAATAAAGGAGTAAGACAGGGGGGTGGGATGGCTTATATGACTGACTTTTAGGAGAGAAGAAAAATGTTCCCCAACTGGAACTTAGGAGTTCAAGTTAAAAGATTAGTTGGAAAGGAAGTGAAAATGCTGTAGGACATTTTCTTTTTTATTTTTAAAGGTGATCACTTTCATGCTTTAACTATCTTCTCCTTATCTCTGCACAGAAAAGTTAGAGACACTAGCTTGCAGAGATAAAATGTTTTGTTACTCTTTCTAGGATACCAGAAATTCCCAAGACTAGAGAGCAAATATAATTTGAAATTTTACAAACAAAAGATATTGGAGATGATAATATATTTAAATAAAAGTAATCCTTGTAAATATATTTTAAACTCTAGATTAGCTTATCTTAGAATTAGTACTTACCCCTTTTTAAGACATAGATATTTCATTAAATTAACTAATAAAGTCTATTTTCCATTTTCCAGTTGTTTTGTAAATTACAAGAGAATAAAAAATAGGGACTACTTATATGGCATTGTGCTATTTGGTTCCTTTCTCAATCGCATCTCCATTGGTAATAAAAAGCAATAATATTTTTAACTCAAAGCTTTTGTTTCTCTTATTAAAAATAATGAACGCGTTTTTATAATATGAAGCATGGAAGCCTCAGGTGGGAGAGGAAAATTTATTGACCAGTATTTTATTAACAATAAAACTTGTTTTGGGGTTTTTGAGCACATACAGAGACTAGTGCAAAAAGAAAAATACAGGAAAAGATTACTTTTACCTTGCCTTTGAAGTGTGGCTTCTGCACTTGCCTGAGATCTAATCACTCTTCCTCATGAATAACATTATGGTAAAAAAGGAAGAAGAGAGAAAATGTGTAACACTCTTTCTGCCATCAAACCAGTGGTCAGAAATCCACACCACCAAATGCAGTGGGTGCAGTCGAAGGCAGGAGAGTTAGGGAGGCAGGGAAAGACTCAGACAAGAATGGATGGCTTTGCCAAGTTAGATGAAAACATCTTGAAACATCTGAGAACAAATGATCTACATATTTACCACTATATCACAATTTGGGTATATTAAAACTAGAACCATTTACTTTCCTAAGCTACATTCTCAATGACACATTGCTTCATTTTTTTACTGCTTTTTCAGATTTCCTCATGCTCTGTCTTGGAGATCTGGGGGTCTCCGAAGCTTGCACTTCTAGGCAGTGATTTACTTTTTGGATTTCTTTTCAGTGTACCCTCTGTTAAAATTTACCCATTCAACATTTCACTCTGCCTCCTAACATTCCCCATGTCCCATTGTGGCAACATCCTTTATATCTATCTGATATCATTCCTTAGGATGAGTTTCTAAGATTGTATATGACAAGGAATGACATACATTTATTACTATGTATGAAGTCATTTCAGGCTTGACAGTTGACTCTTCTTAAGGCCAGAATAAGTGAATTGCAGTGGTATTAGAGGACAGTGTTGCAATTTGTGAGGTAAATTTACAAGAGTTAAGTAAAATTAAGGAGCTTGGTAATCTAAAATAAGCTTCATACATTTACTGAAGGTTAGCCTCCCTTGTAATTATAGTATCATTTAGATGACATTGACTGAGTATTTTGCATTGGTATTGGCATAAAAAGAAATACAGAAATACACTTATGAAAATAGGACTCTCTGTTGAACAGAAAAAGATTTAGTATCTATATCTGAATCTCGTTATTTTTTTAAAAGATTTTATTTATTTATTTATTTGTTTATTTATTTATTTATTATTTATTTATTTATTTATTTATTTATTCATTCATGAGAGACACAGAGAGAGGGGCAGAGACATAGGCAGAGGGAGAAGCAGGCTCCCTTCAGGGACCCTGGGATCATGACCTGAGCCAAAGACAGATGCTCAACCACTGAGTCACCCAGATGTCCTCTGAATCTCTTTGAAAATAGAACATATTGGGGATCCCTGAGTGGCTCAGCGATTTGGCACCTGCCTTTGGCTCAGGGCATGATCCTGGAGTCGCAGGATCGAGTACCGTATCAGGCTCCCTGCGAGGAACCTGCTTCTCCTTCTACCTGTGTCTCTGCCCCTCTCTCTCTCTCTGCGTCTCTCATGAATAAATAAATAAAATCTTACAAAAAAATAAGAACATATTCACATTTGAGTGGTTTTCTTTTTGTAAAAGATTCAAGAGGACCCTGATTCATTTAAAAAAAGCACAGAGTGGGGATCCCTGGGTGGTTTAGCGCCTGCCTTTGGCCCAGGGCGCGATCCTGGAGACCCGGGATGGAATCCCACGTCGGGCTCCCGGTGCATGGAGCCTGCTTCTCCCTCTGCCTATGTCTCTGCCTCTCTCTCTATCCCTCTCTCTCTCTGTGTGTGTGTGTGTGTGTGTGTGTGTGTGACTATCATAAATAAATTAAAAAAAAAAAAACACAGAGTAATTCCTAATTAATACATCCAAGCTAGTGTAGATCTCTCACCAAAAACATGAGAAACAGAATCTTGGGAAGGGTGTAAAGTGGGTGAAGGCTGCCTACAGGGACATTTTGGCTTCTGAATGCTCTCTACGCTGTGGTAGGACTATGTGTGAGGTTTTCTTGGTGTGTTTTTAGGAACTCAATTATTTTTTGATTACTGGTAATTCAATTGAGGCCTAACAAAACATTGACTAATATTGCTGGTTTCCAAGGAAGTCGGAACTTTTGATCTCCTGATATACTTTTTCTCCTCTACCTCCTTCTTCTTCTTCTTGCCCCTCTTCTTCGATGAATCTTTCAATGAGAAGTTGGAAGAGTTAGCTACTCATCATCTAACCTCTAAATCGCCTTCATAATTTTATTATAATGGGTGGTGACAAAGTAAATAATCTCTGTTGGCTAAATTTACTTTACTGAAATTAGTTTGAATGTATAAACAAGTGCAGTATCCCTAGTGAACTTAATTTAACATTCTAATTAGATGTCACTACTTGCAAACCTAGAGTAATTGACTTGTGATTTCAAGGACTTTAAGCATATTTGCTTAAGGAAGCTATGACTAACGCTTCATATTTTCCTGGAAAAATTATTCATGGCCATGATTCAAGCAAGTAAAGAGAAAAGGCTTCTGTAACCTCTGTGTGAAAGACAGAAATCAGACATTTTACCAATAATGAATTTGCTAGAGTTTACGTGACCTATCAACGTTTCCCTGAGTTGTTTACTACCACGTAACAATCCTAACAAAGATCAGATAAATTGCCAGTGTGACTCAATATCAATCATGTATAAATTATTAAACAATATTAAATTTATTAAAATAAAAATTCAAAATTTGAGCCCAGGAAACATGACCTTGTCCTTTGCTTTATTTTTTTTTCTGTTTTTTTTTTTCCCCCTGAGATATATAGCTTTGCCTGGACCTGCTTCACTTTTCTTTTCATAATATTTCTGTCTTAAACCTCTCAGCTGAGTGACATGTCTATATAGCAAACTGTCACTGGACATTGTACTTGGGTTTCTCATTGGCTAAAATTCAGCATATCCAAGACATGTAAGATGTCTGCTTTCATTTAGGTTTTGAGAGAGAGAGCACTCGAGAGAGCATGAGTGGGAGTCGAGGGGCACAGGGAGAGGGACAAGCAGGCTCAATCCCAGGACCCTGAGATCATGACCTGAGCTGAAGGCAGAGGCTTAACAGACTGAGCCACCCAGGTGCCCCAGCCCCACCATCTTTTCTCCTGCAGTATGCTTCTATATGCACCACACAAATTCACTAGTATCCGTATCCCACACCTCTTACCTAACTTCCGTTTCTCATTTACAAGAGAGGCAATGCCATCCAGAGAAAGAAATATGGTATTATTTTTTCACTTGCATTCATTCTTGTACTCTTTAATCAATAAACCATCAAATACTGTCACCCATTAACTGCAGTTCAAAAGTACATGGTCTACTAAGATAAATAGACGATATGAGGGGCCATAGAACAAATCTAGTAAATTTAAAAGGGTTGAAATCATTCAGAGTATCTTTCCTGACCACCATAAAATAAAATTAGAAAATTATTTATATTTAATTGATAGTTGGTCAATCAAATTTCAGTAAGATATTTGGAGAAAACCCAAATTTGAAAATTAAGCAGCAAGCTTCTGAATAATTCATGAATAAAAGATTAAGTTACATGGGAAACTAAAATAAGCATTTGAGCTGAAAGATAATGAAAACACAACTTAACCTGTGGGCTACAGCTAAAGCAGCACATAGAGGTATATTTATAATTTTTAATGCTTTCATTAGTAACTTCCATGAAAGTAGATGTTGTTGAGCACATCCAGGTGTCTGGAACATAACATAATCAAGTCCTTAACAAATATTTATTTATGGAATCAATTGGCTTATGTATTATTTCTTTTTTTCCTGACATGTTCTAACTCTCTATATTCTCTCTCATTCAACTTGTTCTTGTTTATCTCATTTACAAGATGTGTAAAAGTAAGGAGCTGCAGGGATGCCTAGGTGGCTCAGTGGTTGAGCATTTGCCTTCAGCTCAGGGCGTGATCCTGGGGTCCTGAGATCCAGTCCCGCACTAGGCTCCCTGCAACGAGCCTGCTTTTCCCTCTGTCTAGGTCTCTGCCTCTCTCTCTGTGTCTCTCATAAATAAATAAATTTTAAAAAAAGTAAGGAACTGCAATACAACTCTCACTTCTGGGATTGATTTTATACTTCTCAATCATGGGAGTAGTGATTTCTTTTCAAGTTTGTTTAACTCTCTTGCCCTTATGGAAATATGTTCATCTATTTATAAATAGTTATTAACAAAAATTGCTATTTGGCTTCATTTTCATTTTATCTACATACATTGTATGAGAAGAATATTTAAGATGCAAGGTCATACAATTTAGGGAACAGTAAAATGTTTACTAGCTTACCACAGACAACTGAATAAACATACAAGTTTTGATGATAGAATTGTTCTTAGAGAGAAGGATATGTTGCATCAGCCTAATTTTCATCTGCTATTGAAGAAGTATTTGAAACCTTAGATCCTATTTGTGGGTTAACGACATCACTCTTTTTTTTTTAAGTCATATCATATGGATGTTTGACAATGATTGTAATTTGTGCCTGCCAGTTCTGTATACTTTTGTCATTGACTTTCTTTGTAGAGATGAAGTTTTCACCAATGATGATCTCAATAACTATTACTACATACTGACCCATTGGTTTGATTTCAGAATGCTTACTCTAAGGTCAGCACTTTTCACTCCCTACTCCCAGTGACGAGGATAATTTCTGGCTCCTTTCCCCAACACCTAGAATAGCACTTTGTTTAACATTTAATATTTCAATTAAGTAAAAGAATGCCTGTTGCCTTTTTTAAAAATAAGAAAATAAGAAAAAAACCCTGTTTAGTTTTAGTAGAGTGATGAAAACTTTGAGGAGCTCATCACATCAGTTTGTGACTCTAGCTCTACTTAATTTCTAATGAAAGCTTGGGATGACTGCGTGGCTCAGCAGTTGAGCATCTGCCTTTGGCTCAGGGCGTGATCCTGGGATCCAGGATTGAGTCCCACATTCGTCTCCCTGCATGGAGCCTGCTTCTCCCTCTGCCTGTGTCTCTGCCTCTATTTTTCTCTCTGTCATGAGTAAATAAATAAAGTCTTAAAAAAAAAGCTAGATGAGGTGGATTTACAAAGCTGATCTTGCTAGAAGTGCTTGTGCTTCTACTTGCTTTTAAAGCATTCTTTCTTAAGGTCGAGAGATGTTGGCGTATGCTACCCAGGACAGTACTTAGGGATTAAAGACTCACTTTGACATTTTGACAAATAAACATGCGTGCTAATTTCTCGGAGTAGGCACAGAAGACTGATTATTTCATCAGGCACTCAATTTAAAATGATAAGTGGTGCCAAGCCAAAATTAATCAGCAATTTAAGTGACTGACATGTTGCTTAAAATCAAAGGCTATGCCATGGAACTTTATATGCTCATCCATTAGTCTCCAAATGCAAAAAGGTGATAGAGAAAGGAAATGTCATTTACTTGAAACACATTTTATTAGTGTCAAACTAGTAGTTTGACACTAACAGTATGTACTATAAAGCATTTTTAGAAAAACCAAAAAAAAAAAAAAAAAGAAAAAGGATAATATGATTATACACTGGTACTGATTATTTGAAAACAAATACTAATGATTCTTTTCACAAATCATTTTTTAGATAATAGACTACATCAAGCAAAAAGAAAAGTAAAAACAAGAGAAACCACTATTTATAGTTAGATGAATTTTTTCAGTCTTTTGTTTGTTTAGTTACCTAGGTATTACTCTAACTATATTGGGACCACATTTTCTCAAGACAAAAAACTGGGGGACATATTCTATCTAATATTCTATAAATCATTGTTTGGATTTTTAATTAGCATTTTATTTTCTACATCTTTTCCTGATCCTTTATATAGCTCTGATTCTTTATAATAGTATGGTGTATTTCATTAATTTTTGATTCCAGCTTCTTCATGTTACAGTGGTATAATAAATATTTATGCATATAATTGAAGTGCTCCAATTCAGTGCATAAGAGATTTAAGGTTGAAAAAATTCAAAGATAATTAAATAAAGACTTATAAGCAATGATTTATAAGACTATTAATTTTCAAATATGAATGCATATGAATATACAACTTTTTGCTACTCTATATATTGGGCCAACACTAATTATATTCCATGCCATCTTCTTTTGCATAAGCCACTATTTTTTGGCATCCAGTTTTTGTAAAAAGTTCTGTGAGAACTGAAACACATCTAAAGTGTATTTAATTACAGGACAATTTTAGATTTTTTTCTTTTGCATGCAATTTGACAAGTATATTTTAATATCTTGTTTTTTACAGATCTTCCCAAAACTTTCAACAAATTGTTTTTAATGGAAACAAGTGTGTCCCTTTTTCTGTTGTATATTATTCCTGGTGTGTATAATATTTAATAAAATCACATAATTCAATTTACAGATTCAGCAGTTTTAGGAACAAGCACAACTGGTTTGTTTGGTAACTTTGGTAAACTTCAAATTCATTGGTGTGAGCAAGAGTATCCAAGTATATTAGAAAGTAGCTGGCTTGCCAGCATGTGGCAAGCATGGGTATCTCTTTAAGTGGTTTATTAGAAGTAGCTGGCTTGCCAGCATGTGGCAAGCATGGGTATCTCTTTAAGTGGTTTATAAATGAGAAAGAGCGTCAGCTAATTTGATATGTTAGCTAAATGGAGGTCAGGAGAACTTACACTGTATATTGTTTACATGCTTTTTCTGTATAACAAAAGACTGAATTAGAGTTTAAAGACTTTGACAATTTAAGGTTTCCATAAATATCACTAGTTTTTCCACCAAACTATCTATGCTTCCATCAAAACTACACGAGTTTCCATTTACTGTAGATTTTTGAATGCTGGCTTTATTTTTAAGATTTTATTTATTTGAGAGAGAGACAGAGAGAGCACAAGTGGGGGAGGAACAGAGGGAGAGAGAAAGAGGGAGAAGAGAGAAAGAGAAGGAAAAGTAGACTCCTGGCTGAGTGCAGGGCTCCACTTGGGGTTTCTACCCCATTATCCCAGGTCAGGACCCATCAGAAGCCTAACCCACCAAGCCACCCAGACGCCTGTATAAATGCTGGGTATTATCCATTTTGTCAATATTCTTTACATAATAGACAAAAATTATACTTTGTTTAATTTGCATTTCTTTGATTTTTAGCAAGATTGAAAATATTTTTGCATCTTTTTCTGTGAACTGCTAGTTTATATATTTTTCTCATTATTATGTTGTTATACTGAGCTTAGTTTTTCATAGGAATTTTTTATGTACTCTTTTTATATATCTCAGAGGTCAGTTTACCCTCAAATATGCTGAATTACTTGGTCAATGGTAGCCTTTGGTATTGGAAATTTTTAAAAACTCTCAAGATGATACTAATATGCAGCCATAGATGAGTGTCACTGTTCAGCTTTATTCTTAGCTTTATGGTTAATATCTTTTACAGTGTAAAAGTTTCTATTACACAACTAACTTGTTAATGTTTTTCTTTCTTTTTTTTTTTTAAGATTTTATTTATTTATTCATGAGAGAAAGAGAGAGAGAGAGAGAGGTAGAGACACAGGCAGAGGGAGAAGCAGGCCCCATGCAGGGAGCCCTACATGGGACTCGATCCCGGGTCTCCAGGGTCAGGCCCTGGGCTGAAGGCAGCACTTAACCGCTGAGCCACCCGGGCTGCCCTAATGTTTGTTTTTCACTCATAGTATTTTACCAAGAACTGAGTATCTCTTTTTCCAACCTATTTAAAATGTTTTTCATCCTACAAAAAAAAAAAAATCCATTTTAATGTTTTCAAGATTATCAGTCATTTCCTCTTTGTCATCAGATTTTAAAAATCTGTAGTATTTGTATTGTCAAGTTTCCTTGGTCAGGGTCACATTAATTATTGCTCGGATATTGTAATAACTCTGCTGATTCTGCCACAGTCCATTTCCCTTTTCTGGGTGACTCAGTGAGAGCCCGAAGTGGGTCTTCCCAAGCTGGTGTTGACTCCATGGGCAGGCATCTAGGAGATTATAAAGGACAAGGGCAGCTGTCTGTCTCCTCTCCTCTGAGAGACAAAGAGAAACTCCATCTCCCCAGTGTTAACAAATTTTCCTTTGAACTCAAAGGGGTGGATCCTTGATTTTGTCCTTTGGAATGTAAATAAACATCTCCAGGGAGAAGGTAAGACTAGTGTCTCCCAGTTTAGGACCCATAGGATGTCTCCATGGTGCTGGGTGTCATCCCTTCCTTGAAATATGAACACATGCATTAAGGGGGATAAGTCTCTGGAGTTTTCACAGTATATTCAATCATAATATAACTTCCATACATTGTATTTTAGTCCAGAAGCTCTAATTGTGCAGAAACAAAAAATAATTTCTCTATAGTCCCATACTATGGTTTATAAATTTAGTTTTTGTTTTATATTTGAAGTTTTAAGCTATCTGGATCTTCTTTTGTGTCTAATATGAAGCAGGAAATTAATTTTATTTTTTTTTCTTGTGGGACAATCCATTGTACCATTTTAGTTTACTAATAGTTCATTCTTTCTTCACTGATTTTCAATCCTATATCTATAAATGGCAAGCTATGTACAGCCTTTTGTTTTAGTATTTCTTAGGCTTTTAAATATATATTTTTAAATTTTTCTTATTTATGATAGTCACACAGAGAGGGAGAGAGGCAGAGACACAGGCAGAGGGAGAAGCAGGCTCCATGCACCGGGAACCCGACGTGGGATTCGATCCCGGGTCTCCAGGATCACGCTCTGGGCCACGCTCTTTAGGCAGGCGCCAAACCGCTGCGCCACCCAGGGATCCCTTCTTAGGCTTTTAGTCTACATCAGTAATACACTATTTTATTTACTAAGCTTGAATGATAAATTTTGATTGTTAGTTTTCTTTTCCTTCCCTCCCACCCTCCTTCTCTCCCCCTCTCTTTTCCTCTTTTCTTTCTCCTTACTCCCTGCCTTTTTCTTTCTTCTCTTTCTTCCTTCTTCTTATATATTTCTTTCCTTCTTTCTTTCTTTTTGTGTAAATACCACCTACAAGATGATAGCTAGAAAATGACCGTAGAACTTAGCAATGTAGAAATCATGTCATCACTGACATATGCAGGTTTAGTGGCATATTGGGGTGAAAACCTGAGGAGTATGGGTTTAAGAAAGAATGGGAAGAGAGAAAACAGATGAAGCTAATCTAGACAATTTCTTTTTAGATGTTTTGCCATGAAGAGGAGTGGAGAAATGAGGTGATGTCAAGTGGGGAAAAAGAGATCAAGAAGAAAAAATATGGTAGGAGAAATGAGAAAATGTTTATTGTTTAAAGAAATAATCCAGAAATTAAAACATTAAAATCAATTCCAATTTTTTACAACTTTAAAAAAATTTTTTTTTAATTTATTTATGATAGTCACAGAGAGAGAGAGAGAGAGAGGCAGAGACATAGGCAGAGGGAGAAGCAGGCTCCATGCACCAGGAGCCCGACGTGGGATTCGATCCTGGGTCTCCAGGATCGCGCCCTGGGCCAAAGGCAGGCGCCAAACCGCTGCGCCACCCAGGGATCCCTACAACTTTAAAAACACAATAAAAATCAGAATTATAATCCCAACAATGTTTTTTTTGTTGCTTGCTTGTTTTGTTTTTCTTTCCAAAATGTGCCTCCTCTAACCCTTGATTCACTTCCTTGGTGCAACTGCTTTCTAGAATCTCTCATTTGCTAATCAATCTCCTTTGGTGCCTGCCCCAGTCTAAGTCCCTGCCCCCTCTCCACTGAGCCCACTCTCTCTCATCTGCCTGGGACTTTGGGAAGCCTTATTTTCTCTAACAGCCTACATCTTTCTTTGATACAAAATCTACACCACAGAAGACTAAACTTGGCTTCAAGGACTCCTCTAAGAAGTGAGTGGCAGGGTCAGGGGGGAACAAAAAGTAAAACTTTTTTGTGTGTGGGGGGGATGTCAGATAGTATCCTTATGTCAACAATTTCTTTTGTTGTTGCTATTGTTTTATTTGTTTGGAACCAGACTGGTTTCAGGCTGAAACACTGGGGAAATGTAATTAGGAAAAGATTTTTCTCTTGAAAACTGGGTCAATGCTGAACTACTTGCAAATGCAACTAATTGCAAATTAAATACTCAGAGTTCTATTTACTATCTTACTTGTTATGAATGCTGGGATTTAAAACCTGTTAAATCACATCAGTAAGATTTTATATCATTTTTTTTGGCATGAGTAAAGTAGTTTTTTTCTTAAGTAATAGTAACAAAAATCTTTATTAAGTTGTATTTTTATTTATCTGTTCCATACATTTATATTTTCTATTTAAATTCTTGCTTACTTCAGAACATTAAATACAGCTACTATATTACTAATAATTGCATAATTATGATCCTAATCATCATTTTTAAAAAGATGTATTTATTTATTTGACAGAGAGAGAGAGAGAGAACAATTAGGATAGGGACAGAAGGAGAGGGAGAGAGAATCTCCAGAGCAGAGTCCCTGCTGAGTGTGGATCCCAATATGGGGCTTGATCTCACAACCCTGAGATCATGGCCTGAGCCAAAAATCAAGAGTTGGATAATTAAACAACTGAGCCACCCAGATGCCACAATCCTAATCATCTTTAATACTTCATTTAGAATATTTTGAAATTATCATAGCATTAAAATAATTCTGTAGATCAAAGATATATTTCTATGAAATAATTTATCAGGATAATTTATAAATACTACACATATTCTTATCCCTCTTATTTAAAGTTAGAAGAAAACTTTAGATACCAAAATGTAAGCATTCGTCAGAAAAATTGTTGATTCTGAGATTATCATTTTGTACTTACTCATGTCTTGGGAATGACAAGGATTTTTTTTTTTTTTTTTTTTTTGCATTTGACTTATGTGCACAAAACTAAAAGTAGTAGGTGATATAAAAACTCTTCTTGACTTCTGGTTTCAGGTCCAACATTTAAAGAGCATGACAGTCATCACTTCCATCTTTGAAACAAAATAAAAGTTTAATAAACAAAAATGAATAACTCTTCTAAATCCATCAGAGAACTAAAGTAACGAGCCCACCCCCTCTCCCCCCAAATGGAAAGACAGAATCAGAGAATCACTGCTTACAGACAGCAGAAGCCACCGTGGAGGCCTGGCAGAAATGTTTCAAAAGCAATGGACTAATTGCTAACAGTCAAGTGTGGAATAGTTTGGGAGATTTAAACTCCTGGGGGTTGGACTTTTTCTGGGGAGTTGGATAGGGACCCACACTTTCTAAGTTTTATAAACTACAGGAGCCCCAACTAGTTCTTAGGGTAAAGATCATAGAAAAATCTCCTCCGGCTTCTGGCAGAAGAAGAAAAGTAACCTGTTGAAATTAGCCCAGAACACTCTGATCTCCATAACAATGGCCTTCCATCAAGGGACACTATTTCATGAGAGACCTAATTTGGGTTTTACCAGACCCTAACCAATCTGAGGTAAGAAAAATACCAATTCTAGCCTCTCTAGCTTTTTTTTGTCTCACTAGGTAGAGGGAAACAAAGCTGAGAAGCACTTGTGAAGATTACATTTTCTCCTGAAAGCCTGAGTTAACATAGGATTATAGAATGCCTCCTTTTCCTCACTAAGTCCCACCACATGAATATGGTTCCTACATAGATAGCAACAAGGTGTTATAGCTGAAAGAAACACAAGACTCAGAACCTATTTAAGGAGGAGTCTGAACAGAAACCCAAGGCCAAAGAGGCAACCAAAATAAAGTAATTAGAAGTTAGCCTCTAATTGCACAGCTACAGCAAACAGTAAACACAACGTAACTCTTAGCTGTAAACATAAAGCCTTACATTAAAGGCCTTGTCTCAGTTTTCATTACCTGACACATCATGTCTGGCTTTCCACAAAAAAAAAAAAAAAAAAAATCACAAGACATGCTAAAAGGCAAGCAACATAGTCTGAAGAGATAAAACAAGCATCAGGACCAGACTCAGGTGTGATAAAGATTTTGGAATTTTCAGACTGCGAATTTAAAGTAACTTTGATTAATATGCTAAGAGCTCTAATGTGAAAACTGAAGAATATGCAAATACAGATGGGCAAAGTAAGGAAAGAAATATAACTCAAAGAAAGAATCAAAACAAAGTGCTGGAAATCAAAATTATTAACAGAAATAAAGAATGCCTTCTATGGACCCATCGGTGCATTAGAACATGGCCTAGTTTGCTGAGAGTTTACATCATGAATATGTGTGGAACATCATAAAATGCTTTCTCTGCATCTATTGATATGGTTATATGATTTCTCTTGTTTAGCCTGTTGATATGATGGATTGCATAAATTGATTTTTGAATGTTGACTCGGTCTTGGATACCTGAAGTGGTTGAATTCAACTTGTTAATGCTTTCTTGAGAATTTTTAAATTTATGTTCATGAGAGATATTGGTCTTCAGCATTCCTTTGGTATGGTGTTTTTGTTCATTTTGTATGAGGATAATGCTGGACTCAAAGAAATAATTAGGGAATATTCCCTCTGCTTCTATTTTCTGAAACAGATTATAGAGAATTGGCATCCTTCTACTCTACATATTTGGTAGTTAACCAGTGAACCCTGATGCAAATAAGCACATGAAAGGATGTTTAACATCATATGTCACTAGGCAATTGCAACTCCCCCCCCCAAAAACAAACAAAAGATTACACACACAAGATACCACTATATCCGTTAAATGGCAAAAATCCAAAGCACTGATGACACCAAATGCTTATGGGGATGTGGAGTTGAAAGAATTCTCATTCATTTTTGGTGGGAACACACAATGGTACAGCACTGTGAAAGGGAAATAAATCAATCAGAGAAAGACAATTACCACATGATCTCACTCATATGTGGAATTTAAGAAACAAAACAGAGGATCATAGGGGAAGAGAAGAAAAAAAATAAAACTTGACACAATCAGAGAGGGAGACAACCATACAAGCATCTTAATACTAGCAAACAAACTGAGGGTTGCTGGAGGAGGGGGTGGTTGGGGTAACTGGGTGGTGATGAGCATTAAGGAGGGCACATGATAATAGTGAGCACTGGGTTTTATGTGAGACTGATGAATCACTGACCTCTACCTCTGAAACTAATATTACATTAAATGTTAATTAATTGAATTTAAATAATAAAAAATATGTTCAACAACAAAAATACATACATACATATTGATGAATTAAGAAAGAAAAGAAAAATAACTTGAATGCTTCTAACAAAACTAAACATAAGCTTACCGTACAATCCTACAATGTGTTCCTTAGTATTTAGTTGAAAATTTGGTTCACAGAAAAACTTGCAAACAAATGTTTATAGTGCTTTACTCATAATTACCAAAACTTAGAAGCAACCAAAATATCCTTAAGCAGGTGAATGGATAAACTGTGATAATCCATATAATAGAATATTTTTCAGTGATTAAAAAAAATGAGCTGTCAAAACACAGAGGAACTTTCAGTGCATATTGCTAAGCAAAAGAAGCCAGTCTGAAAAGGCTACATACTTACTATATGATTCCAACTATTAAACTTTACAGAGGAAGCAAAACTGTAGAGAGAGTAAAGATCCATGGTTGCCAGGGGTCAGGGAAAAGGATGAATAGGTGAATTAGCGAAGATTCGTAGGGCAGTGAAACTATTCTGTATAATACTATAATGATGAATACATGACATTATGCATTCGCAGACTGAAGCCTAATGTAAACTATGGACTTCGTCAATACTAGTGTATAAATATTTGTCCATCAATTGTAACAAATGTCTGACACCAATAAAAGGGGAAAATGGGTTGGGGGAAGAAAAGGAAGTGTATGGTAACTCTGTACTTTCTGCCCAGGGCTCTTATAAACCTAAAATTGCTCTAAAAATAAAAATAAAGTCTATTTAAGTTTAAAAAGTTCATATCTAATTTCTTGTTGTTATCTTGAATAAGCTTAAATTTCATGAAGAGAATTAATAAAAGAAATAGCACTGTTATTGCATTACTTAAAACAAAAATCCCTGACAGTGTGTGGCAAGGTGTAGAATAACTCTCTAATCATGTACTTGAAAGAAGTGATTGCTCCTTTAGCAGCACTTAAATGACAAAGGACTGCTGATGGAGAAGAGAAGAAATTATTTTGTTGGTTGGTAGCCTATGTGAAGGCATGATTTTATAGGTAGTTGCAGTTTCTTAGACTACTTCATAGTTAATATTGGTCAAAGAAGCAATGAAAACTTCATTTGGCTTTTGTTCTCATTTTAAAGAACTCGATTACAAAGGAGATGTAATCATAGAACAAATGATGATTAGCATTTGAAATACAAAAGATAGCGTTTTGTTCATTTTTTGTTGCTAGATTAAAAAATGAATAAAGGGCACATAAATTTAGTCAAATTAACCAGAATCTTATTGAATAACTGTATCACATAACCATTTCAGAGTTTGATTTATTTAAGTTACCAGGCACTTGATAAACGACAAGAATTTTAAATATACGTGGCTAAGTTCTGTCATTTGCTTGGGAAAATAGAAAAATGAAATCTCATATTAAATTATATTGGGTTTTATGGTAATCATTTGAACTGTAATATAATTCTAATTGGTTTACCAGTGAATTTTTTAGGGTTCTTATTTCTGGCATTTTTGATGATCAATTTCAATTTGCTTTCATGTATTTTATTTCTCCCTCCATCATCTGTCTTCTAATATTGTGAAACTTGGTAATAATATATCCATTTGAATTTTATGAGTGCAGTAAATGTCCTTTTATGATGCCTTTTTCATTTCTAGAGAAAAGGCATTCCCAGACTTAGAAGGTTATTTCTTTAAGCTTTTTATAAAAGCTAGTCAAATTGGTTCAACTGTCCTGACCTCTTCAGTTTTAGTCAGTTTTCCATTTTACTGTTGCAACTAAAAGTCCATCTCAAGTTTTTAGTAGCTATCAGAAATTGAAGTACCAAAGATAAAAACTGGGGGGAGGCGGGACCCAGCATGCTATGAAAACAAATTCTATAAAGGATATTATAGTATCATAGCAATTATATTATCCCCTTTGGATATAAAAAGGTATGAAAAGTTTTATTTTGTGACTGACTACCCTGAAGTTTGTATTATAACACCCTTATCCTCGAGATATTTCCACATATTTTATACATTTATAATAATAGCTTCTATCACCTGAGCACTTTATGTGAGATACCACCAGGCTAAATGCATCAGCAAAGGAAGATTCAGTTCAGTAAGAGATAGTAATGGTTTTAGCACAGAACAAGTGCTGGGTAAGAGTCAGCTATTCTTACTACTCTTCTTAGGCCATTACATTTTTTTCTAATCTGAGATCTCTTAATTTTCTTCCTAAATTGAGATTTAATTTATGTGCAGTGAAGTGCACAAGTGCACAATCTAAATGTACAATTCGATGAATCTTGATAAATGATTACATTCATGTAACCCCATGCCCGATCAAGATCTAGAATATTCTGATCTTCCTAGAAAAAGTTGCTCCTTTCCAACAAATCTCTCCCACTGAGTAGAAGTAATTTCTACTCTGACCTCTATTAGTTTAGGTAATTTGTGCATATCCCCCAGCCTCCTCGAGGGTTATTATATAGTTGTTACTCTTGTTTCTGGCTTCTTTCACTCATGTTTCTTAGCTCATCCATGTCCTTGTGCATATCAGTAGTTTGTGTCTTTTTGTTTTGAGTAATTGCTCATTTATATGAATATATCTCAATTTGTTTATTCATTCACTTGTTGATGAACATTAGCTATTTTCATCCATTCAATGAAATACAAGGAGGAAATTATTATAAGCTAGATTTTTAAAAAAAGATTTTATTTATTTATTTAAGAGAGACGAGACACACAGAGAGAGGCAGAGACACAGGCAGAGGGAGAAGCAGGCTCCATGCAGGGAGCCTGACGTGGGACTGGATCCCGGGACTCCAGGATCACACTCTGGGCCAAAGGCAGGTGCTAAACCGCTGAGCCACCCATGCTAGATTTTAGAGTATGAGGGAGAAGTGGTAGGATATGAAAGTGAAAGTATGGGGACACTCATTAAAGACTTTATTTTGCTAAGGAAGTTTGATTTTAATTTTTTTTTTTTTTTAATTTATGATAGTCACAGAGAGAGAGAGAGAGGCAGAGACACAGGCAGAGGGAGAAGCAGGCTCCATGTACCGGGAGCCCGATGTGGGATTCGATCCCGGGTCTCCAGGATCGCGCCCTGGGCCAAAGGCAGGCGCCAAACCGCTGCGCCACCCAGGGATCCCGGAAGTTTGATTTTAATTGTCAAAAAGATAAGGGATCATTTGAGGAAACATGTCAGGTAATCATTTCAGAAATACTACTTGGGAGGACAATGAGAAAAAAACATGGCTTTCTATAAGGTCTATCTCACAGGAGAAAAAAAATACTTCTCAGAATTAAAGTATGCTATTTCCTATGAATTGAAGCATAAAATATAGGTGTATGTTTGGGAAAGAGGGCACTGTGGCAAAGGAAATAAGCACCCTATGCATATACAGATTAGTCAACTGTAGGTTTGAGAGGATCACTTTTGCAGAACTATCCCCTCTGTGCAGCACCTTCCTCTCCATTACTCTATTACACAAATTCTAGCACCTCAACCTCCCTCTAAATTTCTAACTCTGATCTCTTCTTTCTCTTCAATCTATGAAGACTGTCAACCTCTGTTTGAGTTCCTGCTCCCTGTACTGGAGATTGGAAACTGATTCCAGGTGGTAAGCTGATGTAGCCACAAAGCTCACCTCATTTCCCTCAGGAATTATAGTCTTGCATGGCCCGTTGTACAACTAATAAAAAAAGAGTAATTCTACATATTTGGTCTAGTTTTGCATGTCCTAACAGCAAAAGCACAATTTTCATACCAGTTCATCCTTTTAAGTTCATCACCATTTTCTTCCTGTCACTAGTGTTTGGTTGGCTAATATATCTATTTTCACTAACATGTAAGCTTCATAAGCAGAAGAATTTATTCTTTTTAAATTTTTTTATCCTCATTGCTACCATTTGGGACAATGAGTTTTGGTCTGCAGGGTCCACAGGAATCCATGCTACACTTGAGAACACAGGGGAACTTGAACATATCCACCACTTAGTATTTATTTATTTATTTATTTATTTATTTATTTATTTATTTATTATTGTAGAAACTGCCCAAGCCTGGGAAAGTTTGTCTGGAATAGTTACGAATATTCACTCATCAGGTACCAGAAACAAAGTATATAACAGAATGAGAAGTTGTCTTCTGATTTAGTAACTTAATGAATTGAAATTATTGGTTTCAGCACTACATGTGTATTACTCTGCAACAGGTATTAGTTTATGACATCATTTTTTGCTCACTGGAATCTCATGCCCTTACAAGATATTTTTTTTCCTCAGAGTACATAGCTCATTTAGGATCACAGAGCTAGTGACAGAACCAGAACCTAAGTCTTCTTATACCTTCAAAATATTTTTCCATGGGTAGGGCACCTGGCAGTTCAGTTAGTCAAGCATCTGACTCTTAGTTTTGGCTCCAGTCATGATCTTGGAGATCGTGGGATCAGGCTCCATGTTCAGTGAAGAATCTGCTTCAGATTTTCTCTCTCTTTCTCCCTCTGCCCTTCTTCCACTTTCACATATGGGCTCTATCTCTAAAATAAATATATCAGTCTTAAAAAAATCTTTTTCCATCATACAATCCACTAGCTGCAGAATTCACAAACTTTTCATACTAGTGAAAAGCGCTGTGGCTTGATATGAATACTGTAACCATGAGAGGCACAATGATATTAGTGATTTTAATTATCATTGGTCCTCTCAAAGGGATATAGAGGGGCTCTCTTTGCTGATATTTATGTGTAATTGAGATATAATTGACATATAATATTGAATTTGTTTTAGAGGCACAACATAATGATTTGATATATGAATCTATTGAGAAATGATTACCACAATAAGTTTAGTTAATATCCATTACCACACATAGTTACATATTTTTTTTTCCAGAGATGAGAACTTGTAAGAGCTCTTCTCTCAGTGATTTTTAAATATGCAATCCAGTATTGTTAACTGTAGTTACCATGTTGTGCTTATACCTCCAGGACTTATTTATCTTATAAGTGGAAATTTGTCCCTTTTGACCACTTTGGTCCATTTTACCCATCCCCCAACCCTAGAAGCAAAATGAAATTTTAGTCATTATATATATTCAAACTTAGAACAAAATCATGCTTAGAACATAAATAAATATCTCTTGAATGAATTAACGAAGGCTACTCAAACAGAAAGCCAAACAAATGTTAAATGTCATGGAAACATCAGTAAAAACAAAACGTGTAACTTGTCACTAGGTCATTAGCCAGAACCATTTTGTGGAGTGATATTGATGAAAGTCTTACTGCATTAAGTACAAGAGGAAAAAGAAAAAGAAAACGTGGTAAAAACATAGATAGTAAAAGCAGACACATTCAGATCTGTATATTAAACAGGATTCAATTCAGCGGTGAATGCCAGAAAACAAAAGTGGCTTAATATGTGATAAATTCCTCTCACATTCAGTAATTACAAATCTAGTAAGACAGACTTTCTGTGGTGTAACCTGGTGTCAGCAATGGCCAAGATTCCCTTATCTTCAACAATTCCACACACCCTCTAAATTTATTAGAAAGTACATTCATACTTAAATTTTTTATGTATGTCCTTATTTAGGCTTTATTATGAATTCTTCAATTAATCAAAATACCCTAGGTTTATAGAGAATGATTTTTTAAAGATAGAAAGGATGTGTTTACAGTCTACATGGAGTGAGCTGGAAGACACTTTGCTATGGAAATCACAGGGGGAACGGGTGAAAAATTGAAAGGTCAACTTCCCTGAGGAGACAGGATAGGATTCAGAGAACTGCTTGATGCATTATCTTTGAATACAAAAACAAATTTTCCTTTCAGACTACTGACGAGAGAAGTAAATATATAGACATAAATATACTCAGTATTCTTATAGGTGTGGGATTTAAAGCTAATGGCACTCCGTTAAGCATCAGTTTTCACTGTGAATTTGTAGGTAATTTTATTTGTTGGGACAGAGTGATTTGTTATTTCTGAAGATGGTGAAGGGCGCCTATCAAGGAATATTAAAATATAATGTGCTTAGGAATATTAATGGCCCAGGAAAAGTGGTGGTCATAAATTTGTGCTGATGCCAATTTGGTCAAACTCTTAGTTTCTGCAGTTAAGTCCTATAGTTTGTATATAAAAGAAGAGAAGGCAATCTGACTCATGACCCAGGGTATTCTGGCCAAAGCACCAAGATACGTGGTCAAGGGCATTGAGAGTGCAGGAAAGAGAAGTTACAGCCATAAAGTATCCAACAGTATAACAAGAAAAAGTTGTGAAGAAAGTGGATGCCAGATTGGGAGAAAAAGCAGTTATGGGGAGACTGATGTTAATAATGAGTTTGAAAAGGGATAGAAAATTGTGACCATAAATTGGCTTTTTGATTTTAAAAGGGAGCTTGTGGGTTGCTTAAGTGTAGTAAAAGTGCAGCCCATTAGCGTCTAAAAGAGTGAAGGACTTTTCAGGAGACATGTCTGATAAGTCATACATATCTATAAACCAAATCCCTACATCCTCAAAGAATAAAAAGGCATGACTAGAAGTTTTATAGACAATCTCAAGAAGGAGAAGCGGTATATAGTTGGAGCTTATAGCCAAGCAACAACTCATTCACCAGCACTCTTTCCACTTAGGAGCTGATAGCTTACTTTATATCAGATTGTGATTCAAATTTCAAGAGTTACTTTGATTCATAGTAATTTCTTAATATTTCAACTATAAGTGTTGTATTTATATTAAATTATAGTTCATTCTCTTGACCCTCTTCCCAATACTATGTGTTTTGCCTATTTTAACTAACTACATTGTTTAGCCTTGTTGCTTAGTACCAACTCCCTAGCCCCAAGCCATTCTTCATTTTCTCTTGGACTAGTCTAATGGACTCCTGAGCAGTCTACCAGGAAAATCATAATTAGTCTTTCCAAAGCCTCTTTTCCTAATCTATTTCTCATTATTGCTAAATTTATCTTAGTGAAGCAGAGCTTTGAGCATAGATGACATTTCCTTGTTTAAAAAATATGTCATGGTGTGCTAGGCTTTCAGTAAGTGAGGTCCATGCTCTTTAACTGGGCATTCAGTCCCTTATATTTTTCTCACCATGCCTCCCAAATTTTTAGGTATGTCTCTCACTGTATCTTTACACAGATTCTATATTGCTGGTTCCCAAATGTAGCCAATGATCAGAATATCCAAGCTGCTGAAGACTGAATCCTATGTTTGAGAGTAGGAACGAAATAAAAAACTTTTTCACAAGAAGATACTTGGTTGATTCTGATATTTGATAGGTTCGAAAACCACTATTCTAAATATTCCAAGATGAAACAAACACCATATGTCTTTTCTCATCCAATCCATTTCACCTGGAGAGTCCTCCATTTCTAGCTAATGAATTCCAATCAAAACTTTTCAGACCTAGCCCCCAATTTGCCTCATCTGGAGTTCCAGGTATCATGCTAAGTATTTTGCTTATAGTCTTTCATTTAATCTTCAAACACTTCTATAAGACAGACATAATTGATGCTAAGAAAGCTGTCCAAGATTATGCACACCTAGAAGTCATAGCACCAGGACTAAAACCAAAGCTGTCCGGATATAAAATATTAGTAGGAGAAAAGCATATTTTTTGGGGACTTAAACCAATTACATGAGCCCAATTCACTTATTTTTTATCAGTTATCTTGCCATATATCCTCTATAATGATAATTCCACCTTGCTGACATTTGTCTGTGATATTTGTCATATTTTCAGCTGTGTTTTATTTTAGATCAGCTCCTGTGTCACTGAAATCTGCAGTGAGGAAAGGAATTATGGAACCACAACTTTTCAAGATCTGGTGATTGAATTGTGATTAACTTGATTCACCAAACATTGTTCCATCTCCTCTTAGATACCTAAAATTATACAAAATAGCAAGATTCTGGGATAAATAATATTTACTACCAATATCAGGGGCTCAGGAAGGGGGCTCCTGGTGAAGGAAGAGGAGCCTGGAAGGTGGGCAATTCAATTCCCCAATTTATAAGGTATGAAAGTAAATGAAAACAATTTTAAAAGAGATTTTATGTATTTATTCATGAGAGACACACACAGAGAGAGGCAGAGACATAGGCAGAGGGAGAAGCAGGCTCCCTGCTGGGAACCCAGTGGGGAACTTAATCCCAGGACCCCCAGATCATGATCTGAGCCAGAGACAGACATTCAACCACTGGGCCACCCAGGTGCCCCAAGTGAAAATAATTTTTATCCGTTTATGAAGAGCAAGAAGAAAATTTCCCCTTACCCTTTTCCTTAGACTGTTTTCTTGGACAGATATTAAACTGAGTCCTTCCTCTAACCTTTGGAACAGAATGATCTCTTTAGGGATTTAGCCCAGTTTCCATTTGCCCAAATAGGGCCTTGGATTATTGGTGCTATTTTGGAGTTTATCTTGTTTGAGTAAAAGCATTTATTTTCTTATGGCCATAAAAATTCTTAGACTTGGAAATTGTCAAGTTAATTTTCCAGCACTGCCTTAGAAACAGATTTCTCGTCATGCCATGTTTTCTTAAATGTTATTTTCATACTTATACTGAATATTGCCTATCTGAACTTCTAAATGAAGCAAAAATATATTTATTTTGGAAAGCAATAACATTTTTACATATCCTCCTTTATGTCTTCATTACACGTCTACTTTTTGGTACAGCATTTTCCCATTATCACATTATTCTCAAAATGAGCAAATAAATAGCACAAAAAGATGGTACCTTCACTCCCATGTACAAATGCCAGAATGGATATATAGAGATGGTGAAGTTTGTCCATAGGCTAGACACAGGAAGAAGGACTGAGTCAGTAACAGCCCTTCTTGTGTTCAGTCCCTTTAGTCTTTCTGTTTCCGGTCAGCTTTGACAGGTGTTTTGAATATGACCGAATATGCAGAAGATCTGCTCCCCCCTCCCATAACCAAGTGAACAGGCTGACTGGCCTCCACAAGCCTCCCTCTCAATGTCTTAAACCACTTTACAAAGAAAGTGAGTTAAAACTAATTGGGAAACAAACATGGAACACTGTGGACATCATGAAAATGAATAATCAAAGTGCCCTATGACTTGTGTATTTAGCAACTTGCTGAGTTGATAGACTGCTATTTCAGGGATTCTTATGAGTCATATGAAATAAATGAGTGTGCTGGTGACTGGGTGGCAGACGGCAGTCAATCATTTTTACTAGTTAAATCTACTGGTAATATAAGAAAAAAATAACAGACCTGTGAAAATTGCAACGAGAATTAAAATGACTGATTTTGTTAGAACACAGAATATGTGTCTTGTTTTGAAGTGTATATAATTAGAGGGTGTTTAATGAAGAGAAAAATGTAGTTTTGCATCGATCTCTTTCTTCTGAATGTTCCCTCATCTCCTCCTTTGAAATCTGATAGCATTTTGTGCAATCTTGAGTTACTTGAAATAAATTACATCATTCTAGAGTAATTTATAGTTCATTCTAAGCTATTGCTGAGTACAAGTACATTTCTCCAGGTTGCACACATGCTAGATATTCTTTTGTCTATAACACCTAGATCAGTGTTTGCCTAAAAATATCCTTGATTGTTGAATAAATTAAATGACTTTATTCAAAGTCATGATTAATAAAATCTTTCTCAAAATTCCTTCCTTTAGAATTTCGATTTTTCTGGATTTTTTCCAGGAAGAAGAAGAAATTTGCTAGCACAATCGATATAGATTTTGCAGGATTATAGGATAGAATTCACAGTTAAGCCTGTTCACCTAACATCTTTCTGTAGGATGGAGGGGGTTTGCCAGCTAGTTTTCTTTGCTTTTCTAAAATATAGCTTAACTTTTAAAAGGTTTAGTATTGTTACTAGGGCTTTTCTTTTAAATCATCATTATAAGTTTTCAAATATATCTTATAGACTGTTTTAGAGTTAACTTGAGCTGTGTGATGAAGGGGTGGGGGTTGGAGCAAGATTCAAGAACAGTTTCTAACTCCCCAGAGAACTAAAGCAATGAAGATAGTTCTACATGAAGAAATGCATGGCTGCAAAACCAAAAATGCAAGGCCTGTAGTAGGTAGATAACATTCTATGTCATTTCTTTGAAATTCTAACATTTTATCAGTAAATATTCTTTTGGCATGTCAAGGACAGTTATCTTAAAAATCTTTATCGAAATGTAAATATACTCATTAATCTTTTACCAACTGATACCCAAAGATAAGTTTAAACGCTAAAGAAATAAGCTTTGGAAGGACAGTGCAGGCAAAACAAATGTTTGTTCAAAGGGAGAATTTAAAAAATGTCAACAAGGAATATATTAGATCTCCATAGGGGATATGGCAAGAGGTAAAAGATCAAGTTCACTTACTCTGAAATTTTACTGTAGGCCTGCCCTGGCTAAGGGTGAGTATTTCATTACCCATTGGCTTCCCTGTCTTAGCATTTATTCTCAGTACTTGAGAAGAGACTCTTATAATGACACTAAAGCTGCTTTTCCTCTCCTGGGATCCCTGTTAACAATAGTGCATTCCTTTAGCAATCACTGTGAGTGGCAAGGCAAGGATGCCTTCCATTCTGATATTGTCTGGAAATGTTCTCCAGCATTCTTCAAGCTCCAGATTAATCGGAAGGCTCTGCTCACGCATTTTGCTGCTGTTAGTATTTTATCTGCTGCATGGATATGAAGAGATAATAACAAGTGATGAATATGTATTCTAAAAATACAGCCCAAAAAAGCAAGGTTGACATTTTATTATAGTACAATCTATGGAATCAAATTTACACTTGTCAAAAGATCATAAATGGCTTTTGAAAACTCATGGCAAAAGAGCTTTCCAACTATAACAGAAGTTATTTAGTGGCTGGAAAAGTCAGAAATGTCAGCCAAAGTGAAAAGATTTGAGAGAATTAAATTTTATATTTTGCTTTTCATGTGGACAATGATTCGTCCATCAGATACTCAGAAGAAAGCTGTATTTCGTATGGGTTTTAGATTAGTTGATATTATCTATGAGTTTCTATTAATTTCCTTGTTTGCTGAAATTGGACAAATCATCTCTCTGCTTAATGCTGCAAAATGCTATCTAAGTTCTTTTTTATATTTATTAATCTGTAATTTTGGTTGGGTTCATGAACAGAGAAATAGAGAATTGCAATTATATGTTGTTGTTTTTTTCTTTTTTTCTGGAAGTGAAGGTCACAGCATTCATAAAATTTTCAAAGGGTTCCTATATCAATCAATGTCACAGCAGGAAACATATGGCATACACAAATTGGGATAGTCTGAGAAGATTTAAATAGGAGACTATTTATAAGTGGTGGGAGGGTATAAGAAAATCATGCTGAATAACACAATATCCTTGGCTTGGACCATACAAGAGAACTCCCAAGGACTAAAGTGGTAAGGAGATGGAAAAGTAACTGGAAGAAGAGAATATATATATATATATATATATATATATGGCTTAGTTCCACCATTAAAGCAAGATTAAGTCTTGTTAAATCATTTTCTTCCTGCAAAGTAGAAATGTATCTCCTTGTGACATTCACATTTGTTCAAATTCTTATTCCTCGCTCTCCAGAGCATGATTTGATATCTTTTAAGTATTTGAATACATTTATTATCTTCCTTTTAACTCATCTCTTCTAGGTTTTAACTAACAAGATTCTTTATATTTTAAAGATTATTTATTTATTCATGAGAGACACACAGAGAGAGGCAGAGACACAGGCGGAAGGGAGAAGTAGTCTTCATTCAGGGAACCCGAAGTGGGACTCGATCTCAGGACTCCAGGATCATGCCCTGAGCCAAAGGCAGGCTCTAAACCGCTGAGCCACCCAGGTGTCCCTAACTAACAAGATTCTTAAGAATTTCTTAGATTGTATCTTACATGGTAGCTTAGATCGAAAAATTAGCAAGAATGGTGGAAATGAGCATAGTTAAAATAAAAATACATTTGAAATCCCTTACATCATCCATATAACATGTGTACATTCTTTAACGCATTCAATATTGTATTGGGGAACCATGACAAAGCAACAAAAGCAAAGTCTACATGTAGTTGTCTGAGAATTCAAGCTATTTTATTTCATATGTGACTAACAAATCCACAATGTTGAATGGAGAATGAATGAAAAATTATAAAAATTCTAAAGCATTCCTAATTGCCTATTGGGTTTATGCCATTCTGTTTTATTTTTTTAATTTTTAAGAAGTCTTATTTATTTATTTGAGTGAGAGAGAGCACACATGCAGGGGAAGAGGGAGAGGAGACTCTCCACTGAGCAAAGAGCCTGATGTGGAGGTCAGTCTCAGGCCCCTGGGATCATAACCTGAGCTGAAGGCAGAGGCTTAACCAACTGAGCCACCCAGGTGCCCCATGTTTTAATATCAAGTTTCTCTAGGCTTAACACATCCATGTTTGTTTTTTTCTTATAAGGATTAAATCATCATTATAAGTTTTCAAATATATCTTATAGACTGTTTTAGAGTTAACGTGAGCTGTGTGATGAGTGAAGTGACATCTTTGGGGAAGGTGAATATAAGTTAAGGGGAAGGAAAATATAAGTTAAATATGTAGATGTTCTATTTCTACCATGTATGGTTTCTACTTACCTATCAACTCTAAAAATCTTCTTCTTGTATTTCATCAGTATTTCTTTTCTAAAATACTTAGACTTGAACATGATACCCTAGTTGTGAAATCCTTATGTAGAGGATCATGTAGGGTAATACCTTTAACTTAAAACTATAGTGTATTTAATACTACTGATAATTGCATTACCATGTTGGTTAACCTATATTAAACTACAATCTTTAAAATTTTTTGAATAGGAGCTGTTATTTAATTAGGATTGATAAACTGATTTCCTATGCACTTTATAACTCAAATGCATGCCAATAGATTGATATTTGATAGTTTTTTAAGTCACATAATGAAATAAAATGGAAAGAAATGAGATATATAAGTTTTCAAACACTGGATGAATCAATATCTTTGTGAAATATTGTAGGATGGACTCCTTCATTATATAGATATTTGGCATTAAAGACTACAAAGATCTTTTAATTCAATACATTCAACTGTTATTCATTGAGTATCCATTATGTGACAGGCACCATAAAACAAAGTTATAATTAATAAGTAAAGCATGATCACTAGCCTCAAGGATTGTAGTTTAGTAGATTGCCAATATGTATGCCAAAGTTAGAGGTACTACCTTGAAAAGATAAATGATGATGCAAAGGAACAGTACAGTTAGTCTTCCCTGGGGATGAAGGTAAGGTACACGTATGGTAGAAATTCTTCATGAAAGATATAACATTTAGTAATTTTGAAGTATTCAAGGAAGGAGTGGGGTCTCAGAGAAGAAACTCCAGCATAGGGATTAGTATTAATGGAGGTTCATTAATATTAAACTAATGTCTCCTACAGAACTACAGAGATCATAGAAGTATAGGAAATATAGAGACATAACCAGAGATACAAGTACGAACAGTATTATCAAGGTCTTCTCTATGAGACTTGCATTTTATACTTCATCCTATATGCTTTAGGAGCCAATAAAACACTTTAAATAACAGTGTGACATGAACAAGTTTTTATTTTAGAAAATATTTGTCTATCACATGGATGATGAAGTAGAAACCAAAGCTTGGAAAGCAGTTAGGCAAGCATTGCCTCAGCTCTACTTTGGTCTAATGAGGTTTTGAACTAACATGATGGCGTGAATGTGATGAACATTAGTTACTCAGTAGAATTTAAAGTTTTGACAAAGAAAAAGTCAGCATATCTCTTATCTGGCTTGTTAAAGTAGGTAGATTGAGTTGGGTTTACCATAGAAAGGATCAGAGGATAAGCAGATTAATAGGCAAACACTTTGGTCCTTTAACAACTTTGGTTCCTTTGAGATACATAATTTTCAAAGTAGGTGGTTTGATATATGATTCTAGAAACCAGAAAAAAAGGTATAGAATGAAGAAATAGATTACAGTCAAATAAAAAAAAAAGAAAGAAAAAAGATCACTGTTTGCAGGTCTGTTTTATACAATAGAGAAAGAGAAGGGCCAAGATTGAAATCTTTGAAGATAGAAAGATTAAATTTTTTTAAGTGGAAAAGGAGTTACCAAAAGGCATTGTATAGAAAAAGAGTTATCAATATTAATAAGATATCAAAGGCTGATAAAGCTAGATGACATCGCTCAACAAGTCATCGAACTTAGTGATTAAGTACTATTGGTAAACTTGCTAGAGAGGAGTCAGTAAAGAAATTGTAGAAGTTCTGCAGTGCACTGAAAAGTGACGGCGGCTGGGAAGAGGGAATATAGTCATAAGCGCAGACTGATGTGTAGTCATTGAGTGTGGGCTGTTCTTTTTGGGTGGTTTGCTTTGAACAGAAGAGTGTGACAGATTTATAAGGTGGAGGAGTCTGGGTGCTATATGAAAAGAAAAGTGATCAAGAAACTCCAAGAAGAGGGAAGAAGTTGCAAACACAAGAAAAGGACTATCAAGGGAGCAAGTTTTGACATGAGTGGGCAAAAGATCAGATCATGAGCACAGGAGGAAGAATGAGCTAAAGGGAGACAATGCTTTTGAGAATGAGAGAAAGAAGGGAGAGTGGCTTCAGATTTAAATGAATTTGTAGATGGGGATGTTGACAAAGTTAGCATCTGATAGATTAATTGTTCTCTGTTAGTTTTTAGACATTCAGGATAGCTGGAATTGTATTTTAAGAATGCGGAGAGTTAACTGATGAGATAGAAGAGGGCTCCTGGGGCCTCTGAGAATTCATTATGGGCTGAATTGTATATCCTGAAAAACAATAATGTTGAAGTTCTAACCACAATTATCCTAGAATGTGGCTGTATTTGGAGACAGGTTTTTCACAGAGGGGATTAAATTAAAATGAGGTCATTAAGGTAGGCATTAGGTCAATGTAACTGGTATCCTTATAAGAAGAGAAAATTTGATCACAGGTATATACTGAGGGAAGACCATGTGAAAATATAAGGAGAAGATGGCCATCTGTAAACCAAGGAGAGAGACCTGGGGCATACCCTTCATGGCCCTCAGAAGGAACCAACCTTGCTGACACCTTGATCTTGGTTGTCTAGCCTTAAAAACTGGAAAATAATAAATTTTCATTGATTAAGCTACCTAGTCCATGGTACTTGTTACAGAAGTCCTAGAAAATTAATACAGAGATGAATTAAAACTAAACAAAAATGTAGTGATATGTTATTTTGTTTTTCAAGATTTGGTACTCCAGGAGGAAATACATAAAAGCTATATTCCACATAGTATGTAGTATACTATTTTTAAAAAGTGTATGTGTCATTACCCTCCAGGGAAAGGACAAAATATCAAAATGATGTTAAATTTGGAGTGATATATATGTGTATGAGTAGTATATGATATATATCTCCATAATCAAGGTAAAATTTAAATAACACAGGTAAGGAGGAAAGTTGGAAAAACAAGAAAGAAGATGATAGAAATGCAGTTAAGTAGGAAGAAACAACCAAATATTTATTAAGACCTACCACTGGGCAACATGTTAAATACTTTCACTTCCTCATCTAAATTTGCTCCTTAAAACAGCCTCTAGGATTAATATTGTCATTTTTACAAACAAGAGAATTGAATGTCAGAGAAGATAAATAACTCATCAAGAACATATAGCTATTATATATCAAAACTGGGATTTGAATATAACTCATCAACTCTAAAGAACAATACAAGAGGCATAACAATGAAATATAAAATGAATTGCTTGTTGAGTCATTGTTTTCATGAATTCCTTGTTTGTATTATGCAAAAACAAATGTTTGCACAATAACATCAAGTGAAAATAAACTCAGACTTTCCTTCAATTTGTTTTACTTCTTAATAGGCAATAGGAAAACCAGATGAGGCTCCTGATATACTACTTTGTATTGATTATTGGTTAAAAACTTTGACAAGATGTGATTCTCTCAAGTAGTGAAATAAAAAAATAGATTATGTTAGGTTACATTTTATATCACCTAATATGATAGTTACAGAAATATTAGTAAAAGATCAATCAAATAAAATTCCATTGTGGTTGTTAAGATGAATAATTTTATAGACCTAGAAAAAGATAAAACTTTATGACGAGAGAAACAAAAAATTATGTTTAAAGTAAATTGTTATTGTTAAACATCTATTAAATATCTGTTTCGAATTACAATTATAAGAGCAGCATACAATCTTAAATATTTTGAACAAATGAATAATTTAATGGTAAAGTTGCTTGTCTTCTTGTGTAATATATTCCCCACAGATAGTTTGAGGAAATTTATAAATACATACTTGAAAAGAGCCTCTAGCTTTGAAGGATAATGTGATGATCTGATTCCAATACTCCATCACACTCCCTGGAATAAACAAAACAAAGCAATAAATAAACTTGAAATCAGCAAAGACAGCAAATAAGACAGCCAATAAGACTACATACACATAGCCCTCAACTTCTCTTTCTAAGAGAAAGAGAATACCACAACTTATCTAAAAGCAGTAAAATAAAATAAATTCCAAAAGACTTCTCACTGCCTGCAGCTTCCAGTTACAGGTTCAGAGAGCCAAGGAGAGGAGACTTAAAAAGCTCGGGGAGAAGAATACAAGGGCATAGAAGACAAAGGAAGAGCACAGGAACCCCCGCCCACTCCTATACACCCACCCTTACTTTCTCATCTAGCAAATATTTATTGAGCCACTATCTCTCAGGAGTGAGAACTCTCACCACAGATGCTGATAGAAGAATACATTCCTCTTCCATTTCCACTCCAAGAACTAGAATCTGTGGTCCAGATGTGTCTCAATTTTGCAGGCATGGAAATCACTAACTCTTCATGTAGGTAACAGAATGATGATAAGAAGTACCAATCCTAATCCTACCACTTTTGTCCTGGAATCATGTTTCCTAGCTCTTATGAATGCAGTCCTGCTTAATAGCTCCTGGTTCAAATAATATATTCACCTTGAAAGACAATACCCTAAATCTAAAAGGGTCATTCTCAAGCTGGTGCCTTATCTCTGACCTTAGAAGGCCACATAATATATGAAATGGTAGAAACAACATACACCTGATTACTTACTATTGTTACTCCTCCTCTTCTTTAAAGTAGAACTTTTTATCCAAGGAGAAGTTTTGGCTATTTTATGATGACATATCTGATACTCTGTAAATCCCTTAACAGAGATGCTGTCCAAGATGCTATGGGAAAGAAAGACAGTTCTAGGGACGCCCAGGTGGCTCAGCGGTTGAGTGCCTGCCTTCAGCCCAAGTCGAGATCCTGGAATCCCGGAATTGAGTTCCACTTTGGGCTCCCAGTAAGGAGCCAGCTTCTCCCTTTGCTTGTGTCTCTGCCTCTCTCTGTGTCTCTCTCTCTGTGTCTCTCATGAATAAATGAATAGAGTCTTAAAAAAAAAAAAAAGGCAGTTCTATGCCCATAATACCTTTTAACTCAGGTAAGGACAAATCACTACTTCCTCCAGGTAGAACTGGTCTGATATTTTCAACTTGCTACCCTGTGGCTCCTTGGTCACCTTGATAGGTGGTACAGAGACTAGGGCTCCACATTGGTTTCTGCCTTCAAATGGTTTGGCATTCATTAGCAGTGATACCTAGTACATCTTACCAATAGAGAGAGTCCATGTTGGGAGCTCATGTATTATGCCACCATGGCTCTTTCATCCTTGGGTCCAGTGTATAAGTACTGGAGTACATGAGGAAAGAGGCTGGCTGAACTCTTACTGAGTCACCTATTCAGGTGTCCTGCTAAAAGCTCTGCAAACTTGGGAGATTTCTCCTCACAATCCTTTCAGGATTGTCTCCCTGAAAGAAATGGCAGTATAATAACAGTTTGTATTTTATTCACAGCAACTATTGTGATCCATTCATGAGCCAGGCCTGGGTTTCCACCCAGCTGGTGGTTTTCCCCCACCACCTCATGAAAGGTGGTGCTAGTTGCATAGTTAATGTCCCATAGTCAGAGCACCAGTCCTTGGGCCAAATATCAGGCCAGGAGTTGGTTTGCTAATCCTGATTAGACCTGTGCTGCAGACAGCCTTGCCCCTACATCTTGGAGGTGTCTGCTCTCATTTTCCTAAGAGGCTTGCCAAAAACTCTGCATGGATTCTTTTCTACTAATGATCACTATAGAACCAGGAGATCTGCTGGGTCATATAGACCAAATGACAAGGTCAGATGGACCCCGTACTTGTACAATACTCTGAACCTGTTGGAGAGAACTTCTTTTTTGCTCTGGTTTTCCCTCTTATACTTCTATGGGATACTCAAGAAATGAGATGGAGCAGTCCTTCAAAGTGTAGAATGTACTCTTTCCAAAATCTGAAGAGGTCTTCTAACTGCTCTATTGCTTTTTCAGTTGTACAATTTTCATTTCATTTCATTTTATTTTTTTATTCATAGACACACAGAGAGAGGGGCAGAGACACAGACAGAGGGAGAAGCAGGCTCCACGCAGGGAGCCCGATGTGGGACTCCATCCCGGGTCTCCAGGATCACACCCCAGGCTGCAGGCGGCGCCAAACTGCTGCGCCACCAGGGCTGCCTAGTTCTAGAATTTTCAAAGTGCAATAATTTCCCATTTTCTAGGGATGACATGGTAGCTAAAAAAAAAAAAAAAAAATCTGATTTTTTTGCTCTTCCTTTCATTGAGAGGTTGAATCCAATTCCCTTTCCCCTGAATTTGGGTTGGGCTTAATTACTTACTATATTAATATAAGGCAGCAAAACCAACCAACTCTCTGGGGCTTTTGAGACCAAGTGATATTTGCAGCTTCTGCTCAGGACTCTTGAGGCATTCACTTTTGAAACCTAGTTGTTGTGTTGTTAGAAATACCAAGAAGTCCTGAGGAGGGGTCTATGTGAAAAGGAAGTGAGGTATCCCATTGACAATTCCAGATGAGTTCATAGGTACCAGCCAGCCTCAACTTGCTAGCTATGGGAGTGAGCCTCCAGCTCCAGCTGCTGCTGCATGGAGCAGCAGTGAGTTCTGGCCATTTCCTGCTGAATTGCAGATTCAACCTTGGACTCAAGGATGTTGTTTTTTTAAGTCACCAAGTGTTTGATTTATTATGCAGCAATAGATAATTGAAACAGAGAGATTGTCCTGTCACACCCCACATAACAGGACTGCTAAATACCTCACCAATGTGGCAGGTACCTGAATATTTTTAGGGTTTATTTCCCACATTGTGGGTCACATGTGGCTAACCTTCCTGTACATAGTACTTGGCAGGTTCTGCTTACACATCTGAACAGTATAATGTCACCAATATACTGGACCAATGTGGTGCTATGAAGAATGTTACCTGGCCCAACTAGGGAAATACAGTAACTTCTTTGAAAAGAAAGAGATTATTAACTAAAAAATGGTGTAGGACCTTCCCAATATTTTCTGGCAGCAAACAGGAGAACATGTCTTGGAACAGATTTGGGGGATACAGAAATAGGGAAGACAGAATATGAAAGCGGATATGAGAAAGTTCTTGCTATAAAGCTAACTCTTCCACACTTCGTGATTTAAGATCCTGTCATTGGCACCTGAAGCTCATCTTAGTACAGTGCTGGTATCACTTCTTGAAGCTCAGCTAAAACAATGGCCTATAGTAATGATGTGGAGATGCTGAAATATAAAACTATATGCAGTAAGTTAAATCATTTACAAATAATTCAAAATAAGACAAAGATAAATCATGATTAAGTGGATAGTTCTTGAAACTGATGGGATTTATGGATATTTAATTTTTCTTCTCTTTTGAATATTATTTTCTATGTTCTCTCTGTAGTGATCTCTTTACCTGCCATATGGGAATAAGCCAGTTTTTATTCTGCTGCAATTTTCCAAAGATATTATCCCTTTAATTTTGCAGGATATTTCATTCATGATCAGTTTCACTCTACAAAGTATTATAGAAAATGTATTAATATTCTGTAGACTTTAAATTTGTTCATGAGAAAGAAATATGTATTTCAGTTCAGAGTTTTGTCTCATTTCCTATCATGTATGCATTTGGACTTTAAAATGTGAAAATTATTCTATATTCTATATTCAAATTATTCAGTCAATGCTTACTGATTTTCATCCATTATTTGTTCATTTATTTTTAAAACCAGACATTAATTGAAAAAAAAAAGAAATGGATATTAGAAGAAGACAATGTAGAATCAAAAACATATGTAACATCCAGAAACACTTTATTTAGTCGAGCACCTAAAGCATGTGTTCATTCATTCATTCATTCATTCATTCATTTATACAGTTACACTTTCCTTCAATAATCACTGGGCATCTACCAGACCCTGAGAATTTGTGAATGAGTAAGATCTGCATGTTCCCTACTTTCAGAAAGCTATAACCTAGCAAGAATAAATATATTACAAAGTTACAAAACAAATTAGTTACTTAAAACTGTGATTAATGGTCATAAGAAGTGAAAAAAACACAATAGCTTTCTACTCAGTCTTCCTTCTTCCACTCTTGCTCTCCAACAGCTCCTGTAGTCTTTAGTCTTTTCACAGCATAGCATAATGATCCTTTGAAAACATGCCATTTTTCTCCTCAGATTCTTCCAATGGCTTTCTTTCTCACTTAGAAAAAACTCTTACTTTGAATACTTGTTGAAAGTAACAGACCATCTCAAAACTTAGGGGCTTAAACAACAGTTGATTATCTACTATGTTTGGGACTGATTAGGTTCAGATGCATGGTTCTTGAAGTCTTTCATGTAGTTTCAGTCTAACGCAGCTGGGGTTAGACTCATAGAAGGCTTGATGGAACTAGACATTCAAGATGACTCCTTTACTCACGTGTGCATTAAATGTGAATGGCTGGAGCACTAAGGGGCTGGAAAGAATCTCTCTCAACATGCAGCTTTCCCATTGGATAGCTTGGGTTTCCTTAGAATATAGAAGTCTCAAGGTAGACTTATTATCATAGTTAACTTTTCCAAGAGACACAGAGAGGAGCAAGACATTCTATGACTGAGTTTGAATGCCACACTACTGCTTACATAGGTTCTAGCTTCAATGTGGAAGGGGGCTTTATAAAAGTGTGATTACTGGGAAGCCTAACTCTCACAAATTCAAAGCTCCTCAAATGAAAAGACCTTGACATCTCAAGCTTTACTTCCCTATTAAGTCCTTGTCCTAATTATTTCCTTTCCCATTCTTGATCTTTCCATTCAACTATTCTGGCTCCCTTGTTGTTCACTGAAAATGTTAGATTGACAACCATCTCAGAGAACTTTGCACTGTTGTTTCCTTTTTCTGGAACACTCTTTCCCAGATGTTTAAATAACTCCCTCCCTCACTTTTATATTACTGCTTAAAAGTCACCTCAATGAGATTGTTTCTAATTACCTTATTTAAAATAGCCACCATTGCTACCAAACTACGATCCTCCTATGGCAGCCTATTGTCATTTTTTGTTTCATTTTTTCCCATATAATTAGTATCTAACATAAATTTTTAAATACTTTTTTGAAATATGGCATACAGATAGCAGAGTCATAGATCATAAAAGCCTAATGCATGTCCTAAAGTGAAGAAACCCATAAAAACTACAACAAAAATAAGTAACAGAATATCACTACAACCCAAGAAACTCTTCATTATCCTCTTCTGTCACCATCACCCTAAACAGTGGTAACAACTCACTTGATTTCTAATAGCATGAATTTTTCGTGCACTTTTGAATTCTTCATATATATGGAATAAGACAGAAAGTTTATGTTTTCTTATTTCTGTCATTAAATATTATATTTGTGAGATTCATTACTATGGATGTATGCAGTTGGAGTCTTTTCATCCTCACTGCTGAATGATACTTCCTTGTATGAATTCACTGTAATTTTCCCACTCTATTGCAGATGAGCATTAGGGGTTTTTCTAGTGTTGGGCTAACCATATTGCTATAAACACTATTGTATATGTCTTTGATAATTTTGTGTGTATACACACATATATATGATATGTACATTTCTGCTGGTTATATGTTCCAGAGTGAAACTTCTGGATTGCTGATACTCTACTTATTTGATTATTGTCTGTTTCTCCTCTTACAATGCATATAGTTTAATGAGTATAAAGGGTTTTGTCTATAATGTCAGGAGGTGGAGTAGGGAATGCTTTCATGGAGAAATAAATGAGTTGAAATGTTAAGGATGAGTGGGTACCTAATTATACAATACAGTTGGAAAAATCCTTTTTCTAGCAGAAGGAAAATCCTGCTCAAAAGCTTGGAGGTGGCAAGGAGAATGGTGCATCTGAGAAAATGAAAGACCTGCATGGAGTTTAGAGAGGGAGGAAGTTGGAAATTAACATTTTAGAAGATTTTTCACATCTTTTAGAATATTTTAAAAGTTTTCATTATTTTAAAAGCAACTGCATGTGTCTCTTACAGGATCACACCATAATCATATTTTAATCTACCAAAAGAACCCTGAGCCACAACAGGATGGAGTAATGAGTAGGGAGAAAGAAGACTATTTAGGAGGATTTCCAGCAGTGTAGTCAAGAAAACAACCAAGATTTGAGAAGAAGCGGTGTTTGGGAATGTATTTAGGATTTACATAAATGATTAATTGATTATGGTGACTGAGACATTTTTTCTAGGATATCTTTAGGCTTCTTGAGAAAAAATCAGGTTGAGATATATTTAAAATATTCAAGGGAAGATGTGGATCTATACATCCCCAGGAAGGATCTTAGCTGAAAGTATAAAATTTACTATAATTTGCAATATAAAAGCAAATATGATGTCATATTTGAAGATGATAATGCTCAAGATCAGGACTAGAAGATTTTCAATATCTAAATTATGGCTAGGAGAACACAAGCCAGAATATGAACCTGAGAGAAAAAAAATGGTCAGAGATGTGAAATAAAAGCCAGATTTTAAAAATAAAGTGTTTCAAGGGAACAGAGTCATTAACAATTATTGTCATCATAGAACTTATCACTGTCTGATATTATTTTTGTTCATTGGTTTGATGTTTTTTGCCAGCCTTCCACTTTCTAGAATATAAGCTCCATGAGTACAGAGACCTCCCACTTATGTTTACTTCAGTGTTGTCTCATACAGTGGTGGGTATTCAAAAGTATTTATTTAGTCAATTGCGAATGGAAGAGTTTATGTATGATGAGAACTGAAGTATGCCCATTGGAATCATAATATTGTGGTTTTAGTGACTTTTCCAAGAGTTGGGTATTAGTGTGCTTGGGCTGCCATAACAAAAATACCACAGATAAAATAGCTTAAAAAACAGAACTGTATTTTGTCATACCATCCTGGGTAGAAGTCCCAGATCAAGGAGCCATCAGATTTGGTTTCTGGTGAGATCATTCTCTTTCTGCGTGGTAGACAGCCACCTTCTCGGTATTCTTACGCCTTCCTTCTATGTGTGCAGGGAAAGAAGGAGCTCTCTGGTGTCTCTTGGCATAGAAGCCCTAATCCTATTGGGTCAAGCCCCACCCTTATGACATTACTTAAGTTAGATCACTTCCTTAGAGATTTTATTCCAAACACAGCCACACTGGGACTCAGGGATTCTACTACACATGAATTTTGGGGAACACAAACATTTAGTCCATGACAAGCTGTATAGTAATATTTATTGCAATGTGTTACAAGGATGGAGACAAGTAATTAGTCTTACAATTTGCTGGATACAAGACAAATTTTACCGACATTTTGAAGAAAAAGCAATCACAAAAAAAGTAATTAAACAAGATGGTATTTAGACAAAGACACAGCATTCCACAACTACTTCTTACTCTGTGCACAGGAAATCTTCTCAGAGAGAAGTTAAGCAAAATAAGGTTTGCATTAGAAATGACATAGCATACCATTATTATTCTATTTTACAACAAAAGGCTCTATAAAATCTCTCTGGAAGAAAAAAGTGCAACATAAAACCTGTGTAAGAAAGCAAAGTAGAAATGAAGATGCAACTATCCCTTTGAAATCTCTCATAGGAATAAACACAGCACAAGTACATTGTTTCCAACTCAGCTTGCAGTGTGCAGCTTAGAGAGTACAAACAAGCCAATGTAGGTGGTTCATTCAAAGTGGTGGCCTGTAAGTTTTTGCTTGCTTATTTTTATATGGCCATATTTTGTTTGCCACAGGTTCAAAATGAGAGGAACAGAATTAGGAGGCTAGAGTAGTGGTTAAATATGTCTATGGGACTCATTTAGTTCTTGAGCTTTTCTTTTTCTTTTTCTTTTTTTCAAGGGTGGAGGATGTTTGTTTTTTGTTTTTTAATAAATTTATTTTTTATTGGTGTTCAATTTGCCAACATATAGAATAACACCCAGTGCCCATCCCCCCCAGTGTCCCCCTCAGTGCCCGTCACCCATTCGCCCCCAACCCCCGCCCTCCTCCCCTTCCACCACCCCTAGTTTGTTTCCCAGAGTTAGGAGTCTTTATGTTCTGTCTCCCTTTCTGATATTTCTCACACATTTCTTCTCCCTTCTCTTATATTTCCTTTCAATATTATTTATATTCCCCAAATGAATGAGAACATATAATGTTTGTCCTTCTCTGATTGACTTACTTCACTCAGCATAATACCCTCCAGTTCCATCCACGTCGAAGCAAATGGTGGGTATTTGTCGTTTCTAATGGCTGAGGAATATTCCATTGTATACATAAACCACAGCTTCTTTATCCATTCATCTTTCGATGGACACAGAGGCTCCTTCCACAGTTTGGCTATTGTGGACATTGCTGCTAGAAACTGAGCTTTTCTTAAATATATTTAGGATATTAAAATTTTCTGGGAAAGAATTTTATATTGTATTTCAAAGAACACAGAATAGTTTATGGCACTCTCAAACAGGTCTTCTCTGTTATTGACTTACAGTATCTTGTTCTTTCTCTTTATGGCACTTAGCACTAACCGTATTATATATTTGTATATTTATTTGTTCAATGTCTTTATCTTCTAATAGAAGATAGCCTTATAATTGAGGGATCTGACTCTCTTGTTTAGTTGAGCACTGCTGGTGCTCAATCATATTTATTGTGTTGAAAGTAATAGTTTACCCCTGATCATTAACATAAGGGTCTGTTCATGTGTGGGGTCTCTTCTTGTTTGCTAACTTGGTTTCAAATCAGTGATTAATAAAAAGACAGTAGACTTTGAAGTCTAAGTTATGTCATACAAGTTATGCGAGCTCTGAGTCTCAGTTCTCTCATTCATAGAAAGTATTCACCAGAGAAGAAGTAATGCTAGCTAAAATAAAAATGGAAAACTTCTCTATTTCAGGAAAGCAGGGGTTTAAGCCAAGGGAAAGTGATTATGATAAGGTAGGTCCTATTTAGTCTTAATGAAGGAATTTGAGAAATGCAAGAATTCAATTATTCTGTACAATACAGAATTAAGAATTTGCAAGCCATCTGCTAGTCCTCAATAGAGTTGTTTTGGCAGAATCAGATAAGAATTCAGGTAAGGGATTTGGTTGGAAGAAATGGAGCCCTGAAATTATGGTGTCAGTTATGAGTGGCAGTCATAATGCATGTCAGAGAAGTAGCAACTAATACATTATAATCAATTTTGAATTATTGCTGTTGCATTTGTAATTTCTCTTTTTTATCCAGAGACCCTGGATATGGTTTCTAGCAGCTACAATTCAAATGTGCATTTACATGTATGTGTGTGTCTGTGTATCCATGAATCATATATGTGCAGATCTTCCTTTTACAAAGTTGATTAGTTGTACTTGTTTGAAATTGCTGATGTCATATGCATGTATCTTATGAAATCTGATTCATCTCTATTAATTCTTTCCAACACAAATTCTTTCTACATTGTTGGTTTTAGTAGTCTTTGTTTTTTTAAGATTTTATTTATTTATTCATGAGAGAAACAGAGAGAGAGGCAGAGATATAGGCAGAGGGAGAAGCAGGCTTCCTGCAGAGACCCTGATGTGGGACTTGATCCCAGGGCCCTGGGATCATGACCAGAGCCAAAGGCAGCCAACCACCCAGGTGCCCCAAGTAGTCTTTGTTTTAGAGAGGAACTCACAAGATATTTTATTTTAGTTTAAATTGTCACTCTAGGTTAGATTCTCCCCTCACTAGAATCTCAGTGGCAAAGATAGCTCAGGCTGCTGGAGCTAGGCTGACCTAAAGGCAGAATTTAAGTCTCTAATGTTTCATTTTAATCCAGCCTCTTGCAGATTCTATGCACTACTCCACTGACTCTAATGAATGGATCCTCAGATGCAGTTTTGATTTCTTATGCTTTTGTGACTTAGGGATACACAAAGGAAGGCACGGATATGCCCTTCTTTTCTATTGACCCTCTCCACCCTAACTTCTTATGTTCTTACAGTTCCATAGCTAACCATTATGTTAGACAACCATGTGGTTGCATGGATCCTATGCAGAATTAATGATGTTTTAATTGTACACGATTTGACATATGTTTTCTAATTTTCTCTTCTAGACTTTACCTCCTAACTGCTTGGTAAACTGAATTTTTCAGAGTGTTGGATTGAAACAGCTGTCCTGATAGATTACATCATGCATTATTTATGTTCAACCTTCATGTGAGGGACACAGATTTTGGAAACAAGTTAAATAGGCAGTTTTTGATAGGAAAATATGCTTCTGGCTACATATAACAATAGATCTAAATTCTCATCGTGTAAGATAGTCAGAATGACATTGTTGATTTAATGTGAAGAGTAAATAATGTGAAGAGTCATGGCATTTTAAAACATTAAAATCAAACCTGATGAGAATACTATATAGTTTAAACAAGATAAACAAGTTCCGTGCATACATTAATGGGGTGGATATTGTTAGTGGTTTACCCACTATTCTCTTTCTTTTTTATAACAGAATGCTAACTTACTTTATGTATGTATTTCTCTCCCACGTGGTTTATGCTGCCTTGGGGAAATATGATCCCAAACTCAATTCCAAGGATGGCTCAGATTGGACTTAAAGAAATCCCCCTTCTCTTACTAATTATCAGCTCAAGAGTAAGTTTGTGATCCAATGTTGTTCATTAGATTAGGTTTTCTGGGGTCTTTGGGGGAAGATTTTCTTTGCAAACCAGCTCTCTCTCTCCTGCTAAGCAAGGGGATATGAAGTGCTGGCCATAATTCTACAATCTGATTTTTCACTGGGTCAAATGACCATGAAGTCTGACCTACTTCTGTTCTTGTTCTCAGGCAAGCTAATGGGTTTCCTTACTGTTAAGAAAGTCCAGTTTAGTGAGAAAAACATCAAAGAAATCATAATAAAAACATTGTCACATAAGCATATGCATAGTAAAAAAAAAAAAAAAACCCTGATAAACATTAAGAGAAAAATCAAAGTAGTTATGATAAGAAATTTAGTTTAGGGGTCAGAAAAGGCCTTTATTTTTTAAAAAATATTTAATTTATTTATTCATGAGAGACACACAGAGAGACAGAGACACAGGCAGAGGGAGAAGCAGGCTTCCTGCAGGGACTTGATTCTAGGACCCTGGAATCACGCCCTGAGCCAAAGGCAGATGCTCAACCACTGAACAACCCAGGCATCCCCGGAGAAGGCCTCTTTATAGAGATCATGGTTAAGTGGGATCAAAAGTGTAATTTTACTAGGTGAAGAGTTAGAGAAACAATATTCCATGCAAAGGCCTTGAGGTGGGAAATCCGTTGGCACTTTAGAGGAACTTAGAGAAACTTAACATGGCTCCATCAAGGATAAGGAATAAGCAGGGAACTAGAACATTGGTATGAAATGAATCTTCATATAAGCAATGTCCAGATACTATAGGACATTAAAAGTATTAAAGGAATCCATAATACAATCAAATATCATAAGATTTTGTGAGTTGAATGCTGTCTTCTTCCTTTACATTTTCCCTGTGCTTATATTAATAACCATGATAGGAAGGGGGTCTTGGTAGGCAAATACATGAGCAAGTGCCATACCTCCCCCTAGGCTCCCACTGTCACCTTTTTCTATTGTTGGAAACGCAATGGCCACATGTTAAGTTTTTTTTTTTTCTTATATGCCCAATTTATTCAGTTCAGTTTTGAATATGAGAACAAAATTATATTGCCTAGTTTATTGTTCATATAAACCAAAGTTTGGTTGTTTCAATGTGACAAAGGTTTTTGGGTTTGCTTTTAAAATCTGTGTTCAGTTACCAGCATGGCTGTATCTTTTAGTTAGTGACAAAGGAAACAATTTAGGTGTGGCTTACTAATATACCAGAGGTATCTATTTTTTTAGGAACCCCCAGAAAAACATATAATTGAAAATAGACTGATGGTCCTTCTTTACAAATGTATTCTTGTTAGCCTCATGTTTAATCTATCAGGATTAAACCAGAATCTCAATGAAGTACTGGTGGCAAAGCAGAGGGAAGTACAATTTATATAATTGGGCTAAGAAAAATTCATATAGGTGAATTTTGAGTGAGGTGGCTAGTAGGGGTCTAAATTCTACAATCCATGGAAGAATAGCACTTTGATCTGTTAATAGCAGGCACTTCTCAATATTATAACTGGAGGATAATAATAGTTAGAATATATTTATAGAGGGGATTAAATGAGAACAATCCAAATAACTTTTTTGGTAGTGATGAATATTCTAGGACTTATATATTAGTTGTTAAATAAAAGTAATTCCTAAAATTTAAAATTCCTTTAAAAACAATAACTTAGTTTATTCATAAAGGCTGTAGAGAGAAATGCAATTATTCACAAAACTGGGAAGAGGCAACCAGAATCCAATGAACTGAATAAATTGCTGATGCTGAATCCATGTCCAGGCTGTGTCTCATTTATGATTTCTATTTGCCTTGGCCTCTCTTCCTGCTCCAGCAAAGTGTGGCTTTAAAATTGTAATTGCAAATGAAGCTAATAATAACATGTTTTGCTGAAGCTTTTTCTAGCAAAGTGTAAAATCCCACATTGATCTACCCTGTTTGAGTCCATGAAAGCCAAAAGCAATCAATATGACATGAAAGATAACTACATTTCTCTTTCAAACTTGCACATTGCTGGGGAAAGAGAGTCAAAATAATTTTCACATGTTTTCTGGTTGGGCAAGTATATTTCAAGACTCTTTGCTAGAATTATATAGCAACAGTAGCAACAGTGCATACCTTAATACCTTAATTCTGCTTTGAAAAGCAGGCTTAGTGCCTTTTTGGGGTTTGATGGAATGCTCTAATTAGCTAGGGAAGGCTTCAGAAATATATTCAGTAACTGACTTGTGGACAATTGCAGATAATACCCATTAGGCATTCAGTTGTTTTCAATTGCCAATTTTCTCTAAATATGGATATGTAGGTTATAGTAGGGGTTGAAGATCAAATATTTGACAAAAGAATTAAGAAAGCTGCACATAAAATTAGGATTATTTATTTATTTATTTTGAATATTCATTTATTTATTTGGTGATTCCAAAAGGGCCAAAAAGCCACAAATGGATTACTAAGGGTACACAGATTCTAATAAGTTTTATAACATGAAAAATTGAATCCTGTTTAATTTACCACTGTTCATAAAAAAAATTACATAGTTTAACACTGGAAGAGATGATTCATTTTCTGCAAAAGTAGGGTCATCCTAATAACCTAACAAAGTTATGACATTATGGAACTCCTTTATCCACATATTCAGTTGAATCCTTTTAATAATTAGAGATTATTGAAGATAATGGAAATAGAGATTATCTGAAGATAATAATAAACTTTTATATTTATATTGCACATGACTCTAGTCATATACTTTAAAAATTTTAATGTTACCTCAAACAACTGGCATAGAAAGATCCTTTTCCATTCTTGGCTTTAAAGAAATACCATTGCCCTGGTCATCACTTATCTTCCCTTTGTATCCTTACATCCACGCCCACATAAAACCTGAAGCCCTTTTCTTGTGCATTTATCCTCTAAAATGAGTCTTCTTCTCTCCATTCAATATGTAACCCAGAAGATACATGTGTAACTTGGATTACCTAGGAAAGAACCTCATTCCGTTAATAATTCCTTTTGATATTACTGGTATGGAGTGAATATCTTTTGTAACAACTTTTAAACAATGTTAAATTCTTAAATTTGTATAATCTGTATCTCACATTCTGCTAGGTTTAGTTAATATTTATTTTAAAATTTGCCTGGGAGGGATCCCTGGGTGGCGCAGCGGTTTGGCGCCTGCCTTTGGCCCAGGGCGCGATCCTGGAGACCCGGGATCGAATCCCACATCAGGCTCCCGGCGCATGGAGCCTGCTTCTCCCTCTGCCTGTGTCTCTGCCTCTCTCTCTTTCTCTCTGTATGACTATCATAAATAAATAAAATTAAAAAAAAATTTGCCTGGGAAAGATATCTATACATTTAATTCTAGAATAATTTTAGGATGGTTTGAAATGATGTCCTGATCTAATAGAATGAACTGCAAGACGGACAAGTGGAAAATCCTATATTTACAGCTTTAAAAAAAATACAAATTCAGAAAAAGGTAACTTAGTAGTAATAAGGGGAAAAAAGATTTAGGAATGTTTGCTTTACTGTACGCTCCATTTGAGTTAGTGTGATGGTGTTGCCATAGCTTTTGTAGAAACAGTGTTCAGAAAAACTACAAGGTGTATTAGTTATCTTACACTTTATTGAGGAGCAGCGTAGAACAGACTCTATGGGATACACTTTGAATTCATATTGCTTAGGTATGAGCTTTGGCTCTTGAATATACTAGTTGTGCAAACTTGGATAGGTTAGTCAATAACATTACCAAGACCCAATATTCTTATCTTTGAAATTAGGATGATGTAATAGTTAATAGTACTGTCTTCAGAGTTATGTTTAAGAATTAAATGAGATAAAATTTATTGGTATACTTATTTACTCATTAAATGCAAAAAAAAATATTAACACTCAAAAAGTAAAACAGTTGCCCAATTCACTTTCTTTTTCCCTATGGAATATCATGCTCCTGTAAACAGATACCCCACATCATTAATCTATTGATGAAAATGCTTTCAGTACACTATTTTTAAAAGATTTTATTTATTTATTCATGAAAGACACACAGAAAGAGAGGCAGAGACATGGGCAGAGGGAGAAGCAGGCTCCCTGCAGGGAGCCTAAAGTGGGACTCAATTTCAGGACCCCAGGATCATGACCCAAGCCAAACACTGACACTCAACCACTAAGCCACCCAGGTGCCTTTTGGTATACTTTTACCTTCATTTAAACTTGGCTTTTCACTTTAGCCACCTCTAGGAGACTGTCTCGTTTTCCACCTTCCATAATGCTGTGGTCTAGAATTCCCACTAGGAGCTTCCCTTACCCTTCAGCCTTCATTTAAAAACTCATATTGGAGGTTTTACATTCTAGCTAAAGTATCTTATCCCTACTGTGCTGTAGTAATATAACCTGCTAATAACCATGTTTTCTTATCCTTTGAAGGATTCTCAATCCAGTGACGTCAGTCGTTCTGAGAAAAGTAATACAAATCCATATTTTAATTTCAAAATTATTCCTCTATTCACATTTTAAAGATACTCTTGTTTATCATTTATAATTTATTTGTCATATTAAATGGTGTGTAGAAAAGGAAAAATATATTTACCAAGAATATTATTTTGATCAAGAAACTGAAATATAGTTGATTACTTATCATCAAGTGGTTAATAATAATCTATTTGTAAATAACAAGTTGGAGAGCCAGATTTATGCTTGGCTAATTCATTAGTTTGCCATTTAATGCTTCCTTTCTTGCTCCAGGATTTAATGTCATTATGACAATGTATTACTTGTTAATAAAAATATGGTTCAGTCAAATATACAAAGTTACTATATCCATATTTCTTTTACATTAATATGCTTTCATATGAACCTTTAAATTTATGCTCTAAAATTTTACCATAAGTAAAATTAATAAGTGTGGCATTACCAATTAGTATTATAGAAATTAAGCTCTTTAAATACTAATAGAATTCTGGTGCTAAAGAATACATAATTTAGGAAACATAATACAAAACATACAAAGTAGCCTGAAAAATCTTGACCAAGATTAACATTGGAAAATGTACAACACTCTAATTTGAAAATAATTGAGTTTTCTAGGCTTAAAAACTTAATTACTCCTTGAATATTTTATATTAGTCTGAATTGCTTATACAAGCAACAAAACAATGTGCCCTTTGGATCCCATTTGTTAATTCTAATCAAACTTTATTTGTATATCCAATTTTCACTACTTTGAAATATCTTTACAGTGAAGATATTTAAATTGTGTAGTTAGGTATTTCTACTTTACAGTGCCTTAATACTGTGGGACCCAGGAAATTGAACAAAATCCCCTACCCCTGGACAAGCAGAGCAGGACTGACTCTATTTTGGGCTGCTCCCGCCTTGTGCTGACCTGCTTATTACTTAGGGCACTGCCCCGCCCTAATCAATGACCAGGACACACCCTAATCGGAAATCTGGCTCAGCGGACCAGCATGACTGACTGTGCAACTTTCTGCGTATCCCATTGGCCACTGGCCCCTAAAAAGCTGCTACGCCTCTTAGTCTCGGGGTGCAAGTCCCTGCTCCGCTGTCGGGTACACTTGGACCCAGGCTCGAGCTTGTAAATAAACCCTCGTGTGATTGCATCGGTGTCGGCTCCTTGGTGGTTTCTCGGATTCGCGATCTTGGGCACAACAAATACATCATTAATATTTTCAGTAGTCTTCATGTTCCCTATTTACATTTGGGAGAAATGCATATTGTAGTCATATTTATCAAAAGTGAGTGCCCTTATATGCATTGTCTGTATCTCCAAAGCACTGAAATAGCTACACCTTTTGCTAGACGTGGTGTCTCTGATTATTAACTAAAGATTCTCCTTTTCTGCCAGTTAGTAATGATTCTTGCTCCCTTTCCGTCAGAATAAAAGAGAAAAAAATAAATCATTTTTCATAAATAAATACAGGTCTTATTGCTATGACTTTATTCATATATTACCAAGACAATCCCAGTTTTTCTAGCTTTTTAAAGGAAACAGCTGTAATAAAAAAGTTGTGGAATAAATGCTTACATTAGAAGACTGTATTAGGGTGAGCACCTGGGTGGCTCTGTTGGCTAAGCATCTGCCTTTGGCTCAGGTCATGATCCTAGGATCCTGAGATTGAAACCCCCCCCCCCTCCTCCGGCCATCTGGTTCCCTGCTCAGGGCAGAGTCTGCTTCTCCCTTTCCCTTTCCCCCTCCGCCCTGATTGTGCTCTCTCTGTCCCTCTGTCTCTCTCTCTCTCTCATAAATAAATAAATAAATAAATAAATAAATAAATAAATAACATAGTAAAAATATAAACTTTTAAAATTTGTTTTCTTTTTTGGATAAATACATTGTTTTGAAAAACAAAATAATGAGCAATATTGTGTTTTTCTGTTTTAAGTGTGGCAAAATTTAAGAAATGGTAGAAGTTTGGAACAAAACTCCAGGTTACAAAACCTCAAAACATTTAATTAAAGAGTAATTTCAGAAAATTCTATGCAAACTATTGGTTCAGAAATAAGAGTCCTTGAAGAAAGAGACAATATTATAGTTTGCTGGCAATAGAGTAATAATCTTTTTAAAATTTTTTTTTATTGGAGTTCAATTTGCCAACATATAGTATATCACCCAGTGCTCATCCCATCAAGTGTCCTGACCCTCAGTGCCCATCACCCAGTCACCCCAACCCACCCCACCCACCTCCCCTTCCACTACCTCTTGTTTGTTTCCCAGAGTTAGGAGTCTCTCATGTTTTGTCACCCTCTCATGTTTTGTCACCCTCACCCTCTCTGATATTTCCCACTCATTTTCTCTCCTTTCCCATTTAATCCCTTTCACTCTTTTTTATATTTCCCAAATGAATGAAACCATATAATGTTTGTCATTCTCTGACTGACTTCCTTTACTCAGCATAATACCCTCCAGCTCCATCCACGTAATAGAGTAATAATCTTTAGAAACCTTTCTCTCTTTCCTTTTTTCCCTACGTAAAAGTATTCTCTGAGTACATATGGAATAAATATGCTGCTGTGGCTGTATGTCCTCTGATTCCTACCTTACTTCTGCACCGATTACCTTCTTCAGTTCCATTCAAAAATCACCTCAGGGCGCCTGGGTGGCTCACTTGGTTAAGCATCTACCTTTGGCTTACATCATGATCCTGGGGTCCTGGAATCGAGTCCTACATCAGGCTCCCTTCTCACTGGGGAACCTGCTTCTCCCTCTCCCTCTGCTACTCCTCCTGCTTGTGCACTCTGTCAAATAAACAAATCAAACCTTAAAAATCTTAAACAACAACAAAAAAAGATGTTTGGTGCACTCAGTTGAGTGGTGAACTCTTGATTTCGATTCAGGTTGTGATCTTAGGGTCCTGGGACGGAGCCCTGCATTGGTCGTGCTTAGTGCAGAGTCTGATTGAGACTCTCCCCCTCGCTCTGCCCCTTCTGCTTGTACCCTCCCCCCATATAAATAAATAAAATCTTAAAAAAAAATCACCTTGTTCATGAAGGCTACACTGAGGACCCTCCCAGACACATTCCCAATCCTCCTCCTCTTTCCATATTTTCCGTTCAAACATTTATCTCATTGTAACATACTCTATAACAGATTGGCTATTTTGTTCTTTTTTCCTCTTTCTTCACTAGATTGCTCCTCTAGGACAGGAATCCCTAGTGCCTAGAACATAGTGTTTATAAAAATATTTGTTTGAGGAGGAGGACTCCTGGAATCAGCACAGTGGAAAGCACCGGGAATCTATCTTTTCACCCACGTAACAATTGCTCTGGCAGAGTCTGTCTAACGTAACTATTTTAGAGCTCTGGAATTGACCGAAGGCTTGCCATTTCGACAGGAAGACTTGGATAACAAATTGTGGCTAATTTCAGTCACTATGGGCTCTTAGCTCAGCAGCAGCCGCCTACCCCACACCCCAGCCCTGGGGAGTGGAGCTGCGCACATGTTCGGCAAGGAGCGTGCACCCTGTTTGCAGGGGCCGGGGTGTTCTGACTGCCCATTGCTGCTTTTCATGAGGGACCCGAAGACATAGAGGTGGGCAGCCACTGTTAGTTGTTGTGAGCCCCTCTGAAGTGATTAAAAATCCTTCTAGGGGACTTAAAAAAAGCCCCCCCCCCCCCTTGAAAGACAAACATTAAAAGCTAGAATATTCAAAAGCAACTGCATATGCAGGGGAAATAGTTACTGTGTCTGCCCAGTAGAAAGGTACAGGCTCGGAAAAGATCTGAAAAACTTTAGGTCTATACTTTAGGCTATTCTCAGCCTACAACAATCAACAAAACAAAAAAAAAAAAAAAAGAAAAACAACAACAACAAAAAGCAAATTCTAGGGAAGAGGGCAAACTTTATTTCCAGAGTTACCACATTTTTAGATTCAAATGTCCGGTTTTCAAAAACAAAAACAAAAAACAACAAAACACCACAAGACATACAAAAAGCCCCAGGGAAGTATGGCTCATTAAAAGGAAAAAATTAACAAACAAAAATCGTTCCTGAAAGAGACAAGACGGTAAACCTACTAAACAAAGGATTTAAAACAGCTTTTTAGAAGATGATCAAAGAACTGAAGGAAGATGTGAGAAAGTCAAGAAAAAAACTTATGAACAAAATGAAAATACCAATAAAGAGAACATCTAAAAGAACCCAAAAAGTCATCCTAGAGCTGAGAAGTACAATAACTAAAATGAAAATTTCGCAAGATAGAAATAGCCTAAGTAAAAGAAAAAGAATTAATTGTAAGCTGTCTACAGAAAGAGCATGTTAAATATATGGACAAGTACATCAAAACTAAAAGGATGAGAAGATATTATCCCTAAATTAATCCAAAGAAAGCTGGGATGGAAATATTAATCTCTGACAAAGTAGGTTACAGAGTCAAAAACACTGCCAGTGTTAGAGATGGTTCCATAATGACAAGGGGCCAATTCATCAATACAACATAACAATCCTAAACATGTATGTGCCTAAAAACAGAGTTTCAAAATACATGCAGGAAAGACAGAGAACAGCTAGGACAAAGTGAAGAATCTTACATTATACTTGGGAATTTCAATATTTCTTTTTGACTAATTGAACAAACTGCGAGATAATCAGTACGAATATAAAAGACTTGAGAAATAATATCAACTGACTTGTCCTAGGTGACATTTATAAAACACTATCCAATGATAATGAAATATACATTTTTCTTAAGAACACCTAGAGGGATCCCTGGGTGGCGCAGCGGTTTGGCGCCTGCCTTTGGCCCAGGGCGCGATCCTAGAGACTCCGGATCGAATCGCACATCCGGCTCCCGGTGCATGGAGCCTGCTTCTCCCTCTGCCTGTGTCTCTGCCTCTCTCTCTCTCTCTCTCTCTGTGACTATCATAAATAAATAAATAAAAATTAAAAAAAGAACACCTAGAGTATTTATCAACATAGACTATGTTTGGGGCTGTAAAACAAGTCTCAATAAGGTTTTAAAGGATTCAAATATGTGAATTATGTTCTCTGATCATAGGAAAATGAAATTGGAAATCAAAAAGAAGTATCACTTGAAAAATCTTTAAATTATATGCAAACTAAGAAAGTAACAAAATAGCCTGTGAATAAAAAAAGAAATAAGACGAGAAATCAGAAGTGATTCTGCATGAATAAAAATGAAAGCCCAACACTGTCTAAATTTGTGAAATGTCACTAAAGTAGCTCTTCTGGGGAAATTTATAGTGCTACACATCTATACTAGAAAATAAGAAATATGTGAAACCAAAGACCTCAGCTTCTAACTTAAGAAATTAAGAAAAGTAAAACAAATTAAACTGAAAGTGAAGAAAGGGAAGGATAAGGATTAAAAAGAAGAGTAGCAAAAAATAAAGTCGAAACAGAAAAGTCAATGAGAAAGTCAAAGAGGGGCACTTGGGTGGCTCAGGCAGTTAAGCATCTGACTTAGTCTCAGATCCTGATCCCAGAGTCCCAGGATGGAGCCCTGCTTGGGCTCTACACTCAGTGGAAGGTTGCTTGCCTTCTCTCTCTGCCCCCCCTGCCCCCGCTTGGTGCTCTCACTCTCAAATAAATAAATAAATAAGTAAATAATTAAATAAATACAATCTTCTTCTTCTTTTTTTTTAAAAGAGAAAGTCAAAGAAATCAAAGGTGATTCCTTGAGATCAGCGAAATTGATAAACCTCTAGATAAACAGATTATAAAAAAAGAAGAAAACAATTTACAATTATCTGGAATGAGTTAACATGACTACAGGTTCTGTAGGTATTATAATGATTGTAAAGGAATGAACAACTTTATGGCAATGATTTTGACAACTTGAATGCAATAGACAGCTCTTTGAAAGACACAATTTTCCATGGTTCACTCAAGAAGGAATAGGTAACTTAAATAGTACTATATATATTAAAGAAATCAAATTGCACTTAAAAATTCCAGCCTGAGATGACTTTGCTGGTGCATTCTATTTGGCATTTAAGGACAAAATAAAATAACTCTTCAAGGAATGAAAGAGAAAGGAATGCTTTCCAACTCACCTTACGAGTCCAAAATTACTTTGATAGCAAATAAAGATATTAAAAATACAGATCACAAAAAAAAAAAAATACAGATCACTATTACTTATGAGCATAGATGCAAATTTGGCCCAAAATGATCTATACATTTAACATAACCCCAATTAAAATCTCACCAAGTATTCTTGCAAAAATTGACAGGCTGATTCTAAGACTCCTATGGAAATGCAAAAGTAACCAAAAGAACATGAAAAAGCAAAACAAATTAGAAAGCAATACCTGTCTTTGACAAGGTCAAAGTCAGTCCATTAGAGAAAAATAAGCCTACTAAGTTGAACCCCTATACAGACCCTTGTTGGGGTTTTGACTATAGTCTTTTTTTTTTTAAATTTTTTATTTATTCATTCATGAGAGACACAGAAAGAAAGAGCCAGAGACATAGGCAGAGGGAAAAGCAGGCTCCCTGCAGGGAGCCCTACACAGGACTCCATTCCAGTGCTTAACCAATGAGCCACGTGGGCATCCTTTGACTGTAGTCTTCAATCTATCTTGTATTTTCTTTTCAGATTTCTCAGATAGGTGCCTTTTAAATTCTGTCTAGAGATTTTGACTGTAATGAGAAGGAAAGATAGGATAATCAGTTTACTACAGCTTGGCTGGTACCAAAAGTCAGTAATTCCTTAATAGATCAAAAGTCCCTTTTGGAGTATTATTTAATATTTTGTTATTTTCTGCTTTCGTATTTATTATTCGTTTTCTTCGTATTTCTTTAGATTTAATTAATCCATGGCATTATGATGCTGACAAAAGTTCTAGATGTAAAAATTCAACGAGAGAAGAAAGGCAAGGCCTTCAGTCCTACATCAGTTAACTTCTGAGCAAAGGCTATGCCTTTTTTCTTTTTTTGTCATTATCTTTCTAACCAAAGACATATTTTTTCTTCTTAGTTCCTAAACTCTTTGTTCTTTGTTTGTTTTTAGTTAATTGTGGTAGGTTGTAATTTTCTGCAAAGACAGATGAATGATAATCCATGATTTAGTGATTTGATGGATTTTGCATGCCAGATATATTGCAGTATAGTGGAGTTCTGGAATAGGACCTGGATTCAAATTTAGAACCTATACTATATCAGCTGTAGGACCTTGATAAATCACTTAAACTCTCCTCAGATTCATTATCTTTAAAGTTGAGGTAGTATGTCTACTAGATATTATTAGGAGTATTAAAGGAGATTTTGTATGTAAGGTATCTTGCACATAGCTAGCATGTAGTAAGCATTAAGTTCATGATAGCTATTCATTAATCATGGTACATGAATATTTTTTTTGATGACATACTTATTCTGATGTTTCATAACATTTCTTTAAACATTATTCATTTATTTAACATACAGTGTATTATTAATTTCAAGGGTAGAAGTTAGTGATTTATCAGTTGCATATAATATCTAGTGCTCATTATATCAAGTACCCTCCTTAATGCCCATCATCCAGTTACCCCATCCCCCAACACTCTCCCCTTCAGCAACCTCACTTTGTTCCCTACAGTTAAGAGTCTCTTATGGTTTGCCTCCCTCTCTGTTTTTATCTTATTTTCTTTTTCCTTCCCTTCCCCTATGTTCATCTGTTTTGTTTCTTAAATTTCACGTATAACAAATAAATTTTTATTTTTAAAAATTTTGTACTTTCATGGTTTTAATTTTGTGTGACATTTGATTGGAAAAACTAGAGGGAAATGCTTCTTTCATGATATGATACAGGAGCCTGGATTTTTCTATGCTCAGAAATGATACATGTGCTCCCATTAAGCATCAGCTGGGTTTAAGGAAGAAGTTGGCACTGGGTAACTACCTTGAAAGGCCCCACATAGAGCGTATTGTTGGATATCTTTTCCCTGCCTACGCTGTTGAGTCAAACATACCTTATCTGTGATTTCATGGCCCTGCTTCACTAGATGTTTCTCTGCATGATAAGGATTAATTTAGAAAGCTAATAAACATCACATATAGAGCATATTTATTTTGAAGTGAAATAGAAAAACTTTTTGAAGTGGACTGATTGCAAATATACAATTTGAATTAGTGTTTGCTTCACTTAAATTCAATTATACTTTTTGAGATCATTAAATGTGAAAAATAAACTTCTTAATTCTAAGAGGAGAATGGAATATATAAATTCAACTTTGAGCAGTCTTCATATTATCAATTTTTTCTTAAGATTTCTATTTTGTAAGTGGAAATAGTACAAATAAAATATGAATTTTAACATTAAAGAATAATTAGCCAAAGGTTTAAGGCCCAATCTACTTTAGAAATGAAACAGTTATTTTAAACAAACAATAACTTTATAGCACTCTATTATAAAGTACTAAAATAGTATTTAAGCAGCTCAAGGAAACTAACATGGTAACCAATAATATTAAATTGAATATTCTATGATACAGTGCAGTGCCTTGCCATAATGTATATTATTTGAATTTTTCCTCTTTACAATTTCAGTCCAAAATTCATAATTAATGCAACAAATCATGAGAGTTATGAAATTCATAAGGGCTTCTTTCATAGTTTTCATGTGCATTGTTTTTTACAAGTCTCAGTGACATCTCATTATACCTTGAGAAATTTATTCTAGTTTGCTGGCTTTCTTTCACTATATATTCTTCCAAATAATGGAATTAAATATCAAGCCATTCTTTTGTTTTTTAATAAAGATTGTTTTCCTTTCTTGAATTGCCTTCTCACTCACATTGATGGTTTTATTTTTTTCAAATGACTGTACATTGCATACTTCTCTTGAAAGTGTATATGGTAACTTGTCTTTGAACATGCTTTTCACTTCCCCATTGTGACATTTCAGTACCAGAATCTTAAGTTCTCTTGAACGGTAGGTTGTTTCAAAGACAGTGCTTGAGTTTGCTTTTAAGGCAAGAATGAGCAAACTGCAGCTTCAGGGCCAAATCCAGCCCCACTGTACAGCTAGAAGCTAATAATTGTTTTTATGTATTGAAATGGTTGGGAAAAAATTGAGTGGATACTCTGGGAAAAGTTAAAGTAATTTAAATGTAAATTTTTGTGTATATATAATTTTGAATTTTTAAAATTAATTGTAGAAATGTTCTTTCTTTGTGTATAAGTTCCACATAATATCTTTGATTTTTCATTTTGGACAGAAAAGTGTAAATATTTAATTACTTGTGATTCACAGAAAACTTTTGCTGACCCTTTAGAGAAATGGATTGTAATTTTTATGAAATACCACATTTTTGTATCAGTTATTTTATTTTATTTTTTAATATACATTTATTTATTTATTTATTTATTTATTTATTTGAGAGAGAGAGAGAGTGTGTGTGAGTGGGCAGGGGTGGAGCAGAGGAAGAGGGAGATAGAGAATCTCAAGCAGACTCCCCTCTGACCATGGAGTCGAACTCAGGGCTCTCTCTCACAACCCTGAGATCATGACCTGAGCTGGAATCGAGAGTTGGATGCTTCACTGACTGAGCCACCCAGGTGCCCCTGTATCAGTTATTTTCAAATGATTTAAATGACTGAATGAAATCTGGATTCTAAAAGCAGAAATGAAGTTAATTTAAAAGCAAGTATACTGGATCTATATCTAGGAAAGTATTGGGCTTTTAAGTAATCCTCTGGTAAGAAGACAATATTCATTCTGTAAGGTTTCATAACAGAATCATTTTCTAGAAACAATTTACTTGACATCAAGAAATGGGAATCAATTTAGAATCATAGATTTGTTCTCTCACTCTGAAAAACATTAATTATTTATTTTCTTCATTTCCTAATTTCTTCTTTCTCACACCTGTGGCTTGAGCCACATGGCCAGCCTTTTACTTTCCATTTTAGTACCCTCTATAGCTTCCATTCACACGTCTTTTTTTAATGTGTTATCCACAGGTACTGCAAATGCTATCTAATATGCAAGTATGATCATTCTTTTGCAATCTCTTAATAAGTCCAACTGCTGTATCCAATCAAGACTCTATGAACAGATCAGGTTCTATCTGGCCAGCCAAATTTTTCCCCACTCTCTGACATGAACTAGTCACACCGACAAAACTTCCACCTGTACTATGCCATTTTGACTTTTGTCTCAGACTTTGAGTAAACCATTTTTCCTGAAAGGGACAGTTGATTTCCTTGTAGAAATCTCCTCATCCTTTTTGACTTTGCACAAGGACCAGCTCTGAGCTATCTTATGCTTCACCTCTGCTAAGGATGAAGATGATAATAATTCTGGAGGTTTCTTAAGTGTTCTGTCCTGACCTTACATCTCTTGTAACATTCACATTGTTGTAATGGTTGAATTGTTCATTTCTCTGTCTTCTCACTAATGTAAAAGTTCCTAAAAGCCATGGCAGAGATGTATCTTTTCCTGTAGTCTCATTTACAAGTAACTTATCTTGCCCACTGTATGTATCAAATGACAAAATCTTTTTCTTCTTACAATTTTGTTAAGTTGAAAGGTTTTCAGTCATTTAAATGCAGCAAGTCTCTGGGCCATGTATGCATGGGAACTTTGTAGGAAAATACATCTGCTATGGCCTGAAAACTTGGAGTCCACTCCCCCTTCTCCAGTTCATATGTTGGATCCTAAGACACAATGTGATGAGACTGAGAGGTGAGGCCTTGGACAGTGATTATGTCATGAAGGTAGATACCTCATGAACGGCATTAGTTCTCTTACAAAAGAGGCACCAGAGAACTCCTTTGCTCTTTCACCATGTGAGGACACAGTGGAAAGACAACCATCTATGAATGAAGAAGCTTACTCTCGATCTGTAGACACTTTGATCTTGGACTTTTCAGCTTCCAGAATTATGAGAAATAAATTTCTGTTGTTTTTAAACCCCCAGTTTATGGTAATCTATTATAACAACCCAAAGAGACTAAGAAAACATCTGAGGAAAAAGTGGAAGCTTTATGCATTGCTTGTCAAAAGCAGAATAAAATAAATTCATAAATACATGTTAGTTCTGTTGTGTGTGTCATGAATTGATAAGGTGTTAATAACTGGCCTAAGCATTTATATTGTCATCCCCGAAAATCAAAGACTGCTTCTACGTGGGAATTTGTGTGACAAATGTGTCAAATTGGTGAATTGAGAGTATCTACAGTGTTTTGTCCTCATGCATTTCCACTAAGATATGTATGTGTGTGTTATGTATACATATCTATAATATACATATGAAAGAATAGAGGATTACATTTTATTTCTTTTTGGCCTTATTGAGTGTTTTCCTTGTGCCTCCTAAATTATTCTTTTGTAGATGATGTAAACAAAATACTTAAGAGGACTGTGATAATTCAAAATCAAAGTCTCTAAGGAGAGCAGTGAATAAAAAATACATTGTTTACTCTCCTTGAATCATTTACGTGAATGTGAACATTATTTACTTCAACAAATGCTCCATTCTGCATTGGAAGGAACTATTTTGCAATATTTGGAAGATCATTTTTATAAAGTATTCAATTTCACATAATTGACTGTATAATTTTTAAACAATGGTGTTCAAGATAAATAGTTATTTAGGACAACATCCCTACACTATCAAAAAAATATAGCATATAGAAAGTATTAAGATTTGTTGCTCAGAATATACACAATTAAATATCCACTTGCCTGTTAAAAATAAGACTATTTTATATTATATTATTATATTATAATAATTATAGTATTTAATTATAGATGTTACATTTATATTATTATAAATTTATTATTATATAATATTATAAATGCAAACTAAGGATATGTTTTTTTGAGATTGTCTTCTCTTTAATTGATATTGTGGGTTTTTAAAAAGATTTTATTTATTCATTTGAGAGAAAGGGAATGAGAGAGAGAGAGAGCATAAGCAGGGGAAATAGCAGAGGGAGAGGGGGAAGCCAGCTCCCCACTGAGCAGGAAACCCTCTACTGGTCTCAATCCCAGGACCCTGGGATCAAGGCCTGAGCCAAAGGCAGACACTTAACCCACTAAGCACCCCATGTACCCTGATATTGTGTTATTCACAGTAAATGGGTGGAAGTAAACCATTGAAAGTTGAGAATGGTATTCAAATGAATAAGTACTTAATATCAAAAGTTTCTTCAGTCCTATCAAGAAAACTCAAATAGTTTGTTGTGATGTAAACAGTTAACAGATTAAACAGTGCTATCACTGTTTGTTTACTTAACCCTTTAAAAGAGCTATGATATTTTATTGATATCTGTCCATAGATTTGCCTCAGAATTTAGTCTCTAGTATTTTCTTTGGAATAATGTTCACCTTTTCTAGATGAAAGGAAAGTTACTGTGGTTAGCATCTGGAAGTCAACATTCTTAATGTTCCAAAGCTTTCTAGTGACATAATCAACCTAAGTAATAAAATGTGTTCATAAAGGATTGTACAAAATGTTATCTTTTATTGTATTAACAAGTTTTAAAATTCAAATTAATATAATAATAACCTTAAAAGACTATAATTAGCACAAAAATTTAAAAATATCAATACTTAGGTACCATTGAGAACATTTCCTATCAGCCCTACCCAGTATCAAGTGCTGATTACTTAGTCTAATCTTTCTTGGATACAGGCTATAGCACAGAGCTTTAATTTGGTTTATTTAAAATAAAGTGATTTACTTTATTTTATATGATGTATTTTGAACAGTATGTTTAAATAAAGTCTATGAAGCCCTTGCTCATTTTTCTAGAGAGTTAATTTTTAAACCTTTGTTTGAATAAATCAATACATCTGTGCCTGGAATAATCATTGTACTTGCTTTGTCTCTCTCTGTCTTTAAAAACTTTACAAGGATATATGTGTGTGTGTGTGTGTGTGTGTGTGTGTGTATAATTCTCATCTATGTTATCCTGTAGGTAAGGTATTTTTTCCCTCTGTCTTCTTTCAGAATTTTCTTATTTGTCTTTGATTTTCTGTAGTTTGAAAACAATATGCTTAGGTCTTGTTTGTTTATTTGAGATTCTTTTTTGCTGAGGGTGGGTGGGGGGTTTGTCTTACTCGGCATTCTCTGAGTTTCCTGAATGTGTGGTTTTGTGTCTGTCATTAAATTGGGGAAATTTGCAGTCCTTATTGCTTCAAATATTTTGACTGTTCATTCTCTTTTCTCTGTCTGATAGTCTCATTACTATGAGACTATGTTACACTTTTTGTAGCTGATCCACAGTTCTTGGATATACTGTTTGGTTTTTTTTTGTCTTTGCTCCTTTTGCTTTTTCAGTTTGGGTAGTTTCAATTGAGGAATCCTCAGGCTCTGAACTTCTTTGCTCAGCCATATCCAAGTGTACTAATAAGCTCATCAAAGGCATTTTTTCATCTCTGTTACAGTGTGATCGCTAGCATTTTTATTGATTTTCCATCTCTCCGCTTACATTACCTGCCTGTTCTTGGATGCTATCTACCTTGACCATTAGAGTCCTGAATATGCCCATCATAGCTATATTAAGTTCTGGACTGATAATTCCAGTTCCCTGCTGGGTCTGATTCTGATGCTTGCCCTATCTTTTCAAGTTTTTTTTTTAAGATTTTATTTATTTATTCATGAGAGAAACACAGAGAGAGAGAAACACAGAGAGAGAGGCAGAAGCAGGCTCCATGCAGGCAGCCCGTCGTGGGACTCGATCCTGGGTCTCCAGGACCACGCCCTGGGCTGAAGGCGGCGCTAAACCGCTGAGCCACCCGAGCTGCCCAAGTTGTATTTTTGGCTATGAGTATGTCTTGTAATTTTTTTGATAGCCAGGCATGTTCTTGCAGGTAAAAGGACCTGTTCTAAATAGGCTTTTCAGGCTCTGGTGGTGAGTAGGGGGAGGGGAAGTGTTTTCTAGTCCTGTAATGAGATCTCAGTCTTTTCGCCAGTATATGCCTCTGGACTGTCACCTTCATAAGTGTGTCTCAGTTTTTTCCTCCACCTTTGGATGAGACAGAATGACTAGAGTGGGCTGGAGTGGAGTACTTCCCTTCTCACAGTAGAAGGCTAGAGGGGACATGAGTTAAGTCTGCCCTTCCCCCAGGTCAGTTAGGCTCTGACACTTCCCCAGCAGTAGGCTCTGGTTAACTAGTTTCTCCTGAGGGCAGGCCTTGTGAAGAACACAATGCTCTGGCCAATTTCAGAATCCTCTTCTTCCTGCTGGAAGCCCAAGGGGATTTTTCTCCAATATTTACTGTGGGAATCTGGTCAAACTGGAGGTAAATATTACAAACCATGGGGCTCCCCTGGAGTTTTTAACACTGGGAGCTGTCCACACTCAGCCTCCAGCAATTCATCAGTTACAGGTCAGGTTTTCTTACATTAGTTACCAAGGAGATTTCTGCTGGTGACTTTCCTCTGGTGAGTCTTGACTTCTTGCATTTGCCTGTTTCTCCAGTCTGGGAGAAAGCAGTTGTCTTTGTGTCTTCCTCTCTCTTATGAATCCAAAACACATTGCTGATTTTTCCGTCTTTTCAGCTTTTTCCTTTTAAGACCAAGTGAGGACTTCCAAGCCCCTTCACATGGAACTGGAACCTGAAAGTCCTTTCAGAATTATTTTATCTTTCTCTTTGGTTTGGAGGAGTTTATGTATTATTGTCATGAATTTTTCCTTAAAGGTTTGTTAGAAGTTATCAGGGGAAGTGATTCTTGTCTTGAATCTTGGGGAGGATATTTTAACAAATGTAATTTTTAAATAGATGTAAGGTTATTTTGATTGTTTCTTCTTGAGTGAGCTTTGGTAATTTCTGACTTTCAAATAATGTATCCATTTCATCTAAGTTGTTAAATTTATTAAGATTGTTTATGTTATTTTTTATTATTTAAATGTCAATGGGAACTGCAGTGATGATTCTTTTTCATTCCTGATATTGATAACTTGCATCCTTTTTATTTTTTTCCTGAGCAGTCTGGACTATTGACAATTTGGGCAGGATAATCCTTGTAAGGACTGTTCTGTGCATTGTAGAGTATTCATCAGCATCCTTGGTCTCTATCCACTAGGTGTCAGAAGCGTGTCTACCTGACCACCAAAACTATATATAGACCTTGACAAATGTACCTGGGGAAAAAAGTCCCTTCTGGTTGAAAACTATTGATCTGGCTAGATATAATTGAAGGTACTAATTCTTTCAAAGACTTGACTTTTGGTTTCATTGATATTCTCTGGTTTTCTGCCCTTTCTTTCTTTCTTTTTTTCTTTCTTTGGTTGTTTTTAATTAAAAATTTTATTGAAATTCAATTTAGTTAACATATACTGTATTAATAGTGTCAGGGATAGAATTTAGTGATTCATCAGTTGCATATAACACCCAGTGTTCATTCCATCAAGTGCCTCCTTAATGCCCATCACCTAATTACCCATCCCCCAACTCAGGTCCCTCCAATAGCCCTGTTCCCTTTATAGAGTTAAGAATTTCTTATGAGGGGTGCCTGGGTGGCTCAGCAGTTGAGCATCTGCCTTCAGCTCGGGCTCTCTGCATGGAGCCTGCTTCTCCCTTTGCAGACAGAGGTCTCTGTCTCTCTCGGTGTCTGACATGAATAAATAAATAAAATCTTAAAAAAAAGAATCTCTTATGGTTTGCCTCTCTCTACGTTTTTATCTATTTTCTTTTTTCTTCCCTTCCTTTATGTTCATCTGTTTTGTTTCTTAAAATCCATATATGTGCAAAATAATATGATATTTTTATTTCTCTTATTTTACTTAGATTATACATTCTAGGTCCATTCATATTGTTGCAAATGTAAATATTTCACTTTTATTTATTTAGTTTTCATTTCATTTTTATAGCTGAATATAGTATTCCATTGTGTGTGTGTGTGTCTTTTTAAAGTTTTATTTTATTTTATTTATTTATGAGAGAGAGAGAGAGAGAGGCAGAGACACAGGCAGAGGGAGAAGCAGGCTCCGTGCACCGGGAGCCCGACGTGGGATTCGATCCCAGGTCTCCAGGATCGTGCCCTGGGCCAAAGGCAGGCGCTAAACCGCTGCGCCACCCAGGGATCCCTGTGTGTGTGTCTTTATTCATTCATCAGGATGGACACTGGGCCTCTTCCATAATTTGGCTATCATAAATAATACTGCTTTAAACATAGGGGTGCATGTATCACTATGAATTAGTATTTTTTTTTTTTTTGAAATTTTTTGGGTGGATAACTAGTTGTTTGATTACTGGATTGTAATGCAGTTCTGTTTTTAACTTTTTGAGAAAACTCCATACTGTTTTCCAAAATGGCTATACCAGCTTGCATTCCCACCAACAGTGTATAAGGGTTCCTTTTTCTCCACATCTTAACCAACTCTTGTTGTTTCTCGGGTTTTAAAATTTAGCCATTCTGACTAGTATGAGGTTGGAATTGCCTTTTAATTCTTCTTTTACTCAGGTTAATTAGAAATGTGTTGCCTCATTTTTCTAATATTTGAGGAGTTTGGGGTTTTTTGAAGAATTTATTTATTTATTTGTTTGCTTGTTTATTTATTTATTTATTTATTTATTTATTTATTTATTTATTTATAAAAGGTGGGGTGAGTAGGGGTAGGGGCAATGGGAGACAGGAGAGAGAGTCTCAAGTAGACTCCACTCTGAGCACGGAGCAGGACATGGGGCTCAATCTCACAACCTTGAGATCATTACCTGAGCTGAAATCAAGAGTCCGACACTCAACTGACTTAGACACCCAGATACCCCAACAAGTATCTTTTTTATTACCAATTTCTGTTTTTCACAATATATTTTACATTAGTTTTTCTTGCTTAGTCGTAAGCAACTCCTGTGCTTTACAGTACTAGCATATTTTAATTTGTCCAAAGCAGATTTTTACTTCTCAACAGCCATATTTGGCTAGTGTCTGCCGTATTAGAAAGCATAATTTATTTTATTTCTGTATTTTCACTTTTAACTGTGTAATTCTATTTATATGGATTTTCATTGCATTTTAATTTTTCTTTTTATCCTCCGATAATATTTGCCTTTTAAGTTTTAATATTTATAATAATCTTATTGTTATGCTAATTTTCTATTTGTTAGATCAACACATTTTCTTCTTTTCCTCTTTTCTTGCCGCTTGTGAATTAATGGAATTTTTTATTTTCATTTTATCTCCATTCTTTGCTTATTATCTATATTACTTTGTTTTAATTTTTTGGTAGTTGCCCTGGAGTAAAATACCCAAATTTCACTTATCAAAGCCTACCTTCAAATGGTATTAAATTATTTCACATGAAGTGTAGGAACCTACCAGAGTGCACTTTCATTTTGCTTCTCCTCTTATTTAGCTTATTTTTAATATATGATATATATATGTCACAACATTTACAAAGAATTACTGTTTTGATTAAATTATTAAATTTTAAAGGTTTTAAAAAATGTTTTATTGACTTTTTTTGTAATGTTTTTCAGTTTTCAACTTTATTGATTTCTGCTTTGATGTCCTTTGTCTTTATGTTTTGGATTTATTTTGCTCTTATTTTTCTGGTTTCTTCCAGACTGTTCAACTCTGATGCCCACATCTCCAACCTAGCTCTTCCCACAGCTCCTAGTAGGTAGAAATGGGAGCTCTGGATCAGGAGATACCTTCCAGTGTGGTGCTAGCAGGCAAGGTCCCTCTTGCATAGGAAAAAGCAGTGAGGATGGGGGTGGGTCACCATGCCGACCTGGGCCTGATGTCCCTAAGTGCTTCTCCTGGTACTCCCCTCCCAGCTGATGTTTGTTCAAGTGTTGATGCTTCTGACAGACTTTATTCCTGGAAGGAGGTCTGTGTTTTTACTATCCTTGATTTGTATGGTTTCTTGAACGTCTTTTAACAAGATGTTAGAACTAAAAAAAAAAAAAAAAAAAAAAAAGGTAGGAACCTAGACTATTTGAGACTTTTCTTTGTTTCTTTTTTTTTTTTTTTTAAGGTTTTATTTACTCATTCATGAGAGACATACAAAGAGAGGCAGAGACATAGGCAGAAGAAGAGGCAGGCTCCCCACAAGAAACCTTATGCAGGACTGGATCCTAGGACCTCAGGATCATAAGCTGAGCTGAAGGCAGATGCTTAACCCCTGAGTCACCCAGGTGCCCCGACTTTGAGCATTAACTGTGTTAATTTCCCTCTTGGTGCTGCTTTAGTTGCATCCTATATTTTTAAATATGTTTTTACTTTCACTTAGGCCCATGGTTTTTGTTTTAAAGATTTATTTATTTGAGAGAGAGAGAGAGAGCATGCATGAGCAGGAGGAGGGGCCGAGGGAGGGAGAAAGAGAGAGAGTCTTAAGCAGATTCCATGCTGAGTGTGGAGCTCAATGTGGGACTTGATGCCAGGACCCTGAACTCATGACTCGAGCTGAAATCAAGAGTAGGCACTCAACTGACTGAGCCACACAAGTATTCCAGATCCATTGCTTTTTGCAACAATTTCTTTTGAGCCTTTTTCTTTGACATATGGCTTATTGTTTAATCTCCACAGGTTTAGAGATCTTCCTGTTTATCTGTTACTGGTTTCTAGTTTGATACCCTTAAATTAGTTAATACTCTCTGTATGATCTCACTTCCTTTGAACTTATTAGATTTTCTTTTTATGGCCTAGATTTATATAACCTATCTTATGAATATAACATGGATACTGAAAAAAATGGCATTCTGTGGATCTTAATTTGAGTCTTCTGTGTAGGTTCATTAGCTCTTGTTAGGTGATTATGTTGTTTACCTTAATTTTTGAAGACTATATTTTTTGTATTCAGAATTATTTTTTGATTGTTATTGGTTTTAGCATCTTGAAGCTAGAATTACAGTTTCTTCTGGCTTCCTTATTGCTGTTAATAACCGTCATTCTCTCATTTTTTTTGAAGGTAATCTGTATTTTTATTGTGCTTCTTTGAGGAGCCTTTGAGAAGAATTATTGTAATTTCAAATTATGGTCCACTGGTGGCAATTCATTTTATAATTAGGCAAATCCTATAATAGTTTTATCAATTGATTGAATTTTAGAATCATTTTTTAACTGATCCAAAAACAAGCTGAAGAAATTCTGGTGTCAGGAATGTGAAATCAGCATAGATTTTTGTGTAGTTCTCCAAAGTCTTTCATGAAATGCATAGAAATCAACTAAGGGTAGAATGAAAGCAAAAAGACAACTTAGCATTAGCTAGCCGACTTTGTTATCTTTTTAGTCATTTGTGCTTTCCCCATATTTTTTAAGTGCCTGTATTGTTCTACCTTCTGCAGTATTTCCCTCAACTGGGACATTTTCCTAGGTCACCACTAACAAAATCATTAGCAAGGAATCCACCTTTTCCCAGGATAGCTTCTTCTGTTATTAAAAAGGTGTTTTGGCCACTCTCAAATTACCACCTGCTTGATTGGGTTGCTTCTGGTACTACTGGTGCTAGCCTGCCTTCTGAGATGTAGACACCAAAATAGGATTAATGCAAAAAGACTGTATTGGGAGAAATGCTTCTTTGAAGGAAAAAAAGAAAGCTTACCAGGAAAAGCTGGAAGAAATAGCAGACATAATAAGAGTCTGACCCCGAATAAAGTGGAGACAGGAAAGGTTGAGTGAAAGTCTCCTGATGTCCATAGTCTAAGGAATCTTTGGTTAAGCTATCATAGAGCCTTCAAGCCAAAGGTATCCTTTAGAAGAGTCCCATGTCTCCCAGGAGTGGCTACACCTTATCATTCTTGTGGGGTTCTGTCACTGGTTAGGAGCAGCCCAGGGAACCTTGGCTTTGTTCTAAATGCAGCCATGGATTTCAGAGCACTCTATCTGGGACCTTGGTTCATTACATTCTGTAGTTTGAGATCTGTTTGGTGCATACTCAAGGCAGCCATGGATTCTTAACTTTATAAAAACTTTTATCTTAGTGCTCAGTGATATCACTGCTGGCCTTTACCTAAAAATACACTGTGGCTTATTGAACTAGTACCCTCTATTCTAGAGAAGATATGTTAGTAGCATTAATATCTCTATCTTACAGGTGAAGAAAATGAAGTTAAGGGACAAATAATTTTCTCCTATTCATTTAGCTAGCTAATGAGAAAACTTAAGATTCAAATTCCCATCTGTCTGAATCCCAAATCCACACTGAAACTACTATGCATACTGTGAGACAAAATGCCTTTAGAGTTTGATGTTACCAATAGTCAAAAAAATCAATAATTGCTTTTTTTTTTGGAGGAAAAAGTTAGTAGGATCTGAGAGTATAAGGCCAGAGGGTGGGGGAAGAAGAATATGATTTTATTTATTTTTTAAAAGATTTTATTTATTTATTTATTTATTTATTTATTTATTTATTTATTTATGAGATACACAGAGAGAGAGAGGCAGAGACAGAGGCAGAAGGAGAAGCCGGCTCCACGCAAGGAGCCCGATGCAGGACTTGATCCCAGATCCCAGGATCACTGCCTGAGCCAAAGGCAGATGCTTAACTGCTGAGCCACCCAGGAGTCCCTTTATTTTATTTTTAAAATAAATTAATGAACTTTGTTCCTTTTCCAGATTTCCTGGGCCACTCTTGGCTTTTTGCATTTCCATATAAATTTTAGCATCAATTTGTCAAATCCCCCTCTACCAAAGATACCCCAAAACTTACTAAAATTCAGGCTGAGATTGTATTGAATCTCTAGATCAGTTCTGAAGGAATTATAATATTGAACATTCCAGCTCATAAATCTAACAACTATTCATTTATTTAAGTTTTTTTGTTTTATTTACTTTTTAAAATATTGATCTCTGGGTACTTACTGTTTTTTTTAATGCTATTGTAAACAGTACACTTTAAAAATTTAAGTTTCTAAATGTTGGTGGCATATAGAAGTACAAGTGAATTTTGTATATATCTTGGTATTCAGAAATCTTGTTAATTCTATTAGTTTATGGGTAAATTCTTTTAGATATATACTTAATCATGTCATCTGCAAATAATGGCATTTTATATTTTTCCCACTCAATTCAAATTAAAAAAAAAATATTTCCCTGGCCTTAAGACCTCAGGTGCTATCTTTGCCCAATATATAGTGAAGTTGAAAGAATTTTATAGCAGACAGCTGTATACCCACCACCTAGATCTTACCATTCTAGATTTACTAAGTTTACCATACTTGCCTTCAATGCATCCGTCCTTTTACGTATCCAACAATCCATTCTTTATTTTACTCTTTTTTTAGATGCATTACTACACTTCTCTCTAACTACTTTGGCATGCCCTATCATTCTCTAGTGCCATTGTGAATAAGAATAATAAGAATGTTGTTTCCTGCAGGTTTTGTGTAGGTAATCTTTATCAGATTAAGATAGTTTCCTGATTTATTTTAGTTTGCTAAAATAAACATTTATATCTCTTGATGATTGTTGAATTAGTTTTGTTTGTTTTTTTTTTTTTTTTTACAAAAGAAAGGATTGGGTGATAGTGAAACAAAAAGGATGAAATAATTTTAGAAGAAAAAATTATACAGTTTTATTTACATGTCTCTAGGGATTTCTTATATATGGCAACATGGTAAGAGTTAAGCTAGCGAAACATAACATACTCACCAGAGTAAGTAAACCTGGGCTAAGAGTCATCCCACTTAAGAAATTGTCAAATGGGGAAGCCCGGGTAGCTCAGTGGTTTAGCGCCGCCTTCAGCCCAGGGTGTGATCTTGGAGACCAGGATCGAGTCCACATTGGGCTCCCTGCGTGGAGCCTGCTTCTCCCTCTGTCTGTGTCTCTGTGTCTTTCATGAATAAATATATAAAATCTTAAAAAAAAGAGAAATTGTCAAATGTTAATATTTTCTGGATGCAAGAGATTATCATTATTCTTAATTTAGAAATATAAGTTTAATAGACTTACATGCTTTTAAGAATTTAATTCAGAATATATTTTTCAATGTTTAATCTAGAATACTATCCTAGTTCCGTAGATAAAAGCATATATATTTCATAGCGATACAATTTAATTTGTAAAAATATTAATAGCCTTCTTTTGCCTATAAGATGTATCTTAAAATCTAACAGAAATTTAGGTGTTTACAGAAATTACAGGGTTCCTTTTTTGATGTGTGATAACAGCTTTGATATTATTTAGCCACAAGAACTGAGAAGGGAAGACCTTATGTGAACGAGAGGCAGTCATTTAGGATATGATCCTCAAATATCTTAAAAGTACTTAAAAAAAATTAAGAATGAGTGATTAACTCTTGAAACTTATCCCATATGTAGAAAAAATATGTTTTTCATATGACAGAAGACTTTTTCTATGTGACATAATTTTAGAAATGCATTTTTCTTTTTTAAAAATATTTTATTTAGTTATTTGACAGAGAGAGGGAGAGAGAGACACTCACACAAGCAGAAAGACAGGCAGAGGGAGAAGCAGCCCCCCCCCCCCAGTAAGAATATCACTTGGCAATTTCACAGTCCTTCAGAGTGTATCCTGAAGTTACAGTGAGAATTTAATGTTAACTTTATTGATGCTTTATATGTCTGTATGGATGTGGATGTCTATTTATGTATCTATCTATGTATCCATGTATCTCTTTATCTCTCCATTGAGCCACACACACATACTAAAATAAATGCCATTTATTGAATCATTAGGCTCTGGCACAAAGCCAATCATATTATATTTCACATATTAGGAATCTAAAATCACTATGCACGGACTCATATTCAAACAGAAACTGAGGGAAATTAAGTCTTAGCACCTTTGATTCTTTTATCTTCTTTCAGCATTTGCTTTTGCTGCTTCAAAGCTCTTTTTTTTTTTTTCAGTGATGATCCTTATTTATTCAACTGAGAGACGAAAAGTCAGAAAATTTTTCTTTGGAACTTGTGATTATGATCAAAGGAAGGGCTGCTTAGACGAAAAATGAAGAATACATAATGCTCCCCCCTGGTATTTACCAAGAACACAGGAGGGCCACAGGAAATCTGCAGTCAGTGATCAATGACTGCCAAGGCATGGCATATGCTCTCCAAAGAAACTCTCCAAAATTTCCTTCCCACCTCTTTATTTCTGTTTAGGGGATATCAGTTATCATGGTTGCAGGAGAGGGCAGCACTGCAAAGCCATCAGAAAATCCTGGAATGTAGATGAGGGACTCACTGAGTACTTGTGAACATTCCCAATTGAAGTCAGATTGGAATAGTTTGTACTTTTTTTGATGTATTGAACTCCGTAAGAAAAATGCAATCTCCACTCATCAGCAAACTGGAGAGTTTTAGCCATCCTCAAGAATCACGATTGCCGGGCAGCCCCGGTGGCTTAGTGGTTTAGTGCCGCCTTCGGTCCAGGGCGTGATCCTGGGAAGCCTGGAGACCCTAGATGGAGACCCTAGATCGAATCCCACGTTGGGCTCCCTGCATGGAGCCTGCTTCTCCTTCCACCTGTGTCTCTGCCTCTATCTCTCTGTGTCTCTCACGAATAAATAAATAAAATCCTAAAAAAAAAAAAAAGAATCACGATTGCTAATGACGGGTTATTACTTATCAAACAGACCAATCACACATCTAATTCTATGAGGAGCTATTATTATTCATGTTTAACTGACAGTTGATGCTCAACATGATTAAACCACTTGAGGTGGGATTGAGAGTTTATAATCTTACTGCTTCTTAAATGTAAGTAGTATCTGTAGAAACTATTATATTATGAAAACACTTAATTCTGAAATATAAAACATGTGGCTACTCACTAATCCATAGCAAATACATTGCTGGTGAAATTTTAATGCTCTCAATGCTTCTTACTTTTGATTTCTTTAAATTTTCATAGAGCATCTCTCCTTTCCGTCTCTCTCCATTTTAGATGGACTGAAAATGAGCTCATGGGAAGTATTGGGAAGCTGCTCCCAATCTTCAGAGGAGTATTTTACCTTGTGGATAATGAGAAAACCTTATACTACTCCCACATTTAGTATGCTCTGTTTATGGGATCTGAAGATCCATTTTTTTCTTCTATTGCCATATGGAAGCTCACCAGAGCAGCATTGATCTACTGAGCATCATGGTAGGAAAATCAACCAAACTCAAGCAGAATTGGGGGCTTCATGAATAGGATCAGAATCCTATGTTCTGCATATTTAACTAGAAATCCTTATCCTATATGTTTTAACTGTTACTTCTATAATGCTCAAAGTTTAATAAATAGTAGTATTCATTATTTCTGCCTTACAGGCTGATTCTACCCTTGTGGAACACACACACATACACACACACACACACACATTTTCAGGTTATGTGGAATGTTTTTCTGTGTTTTCTTCTTCTCTTCCTCTTCTTCACAAAATAAACATATATTAGACTTGTGGAGGTAAGCTTGTTTTCTAAAGTGTTCTCAAACACATCCAACTCATCCAAGGCAGAACCAGCCTCAAGTATATTTGCCAAATTCCTTAATCTCCTCATTAAGTTACTTGTTTGTGCTGTTAGCAATAAATTAGTGGCAGGAGAGAGATTAGAACAGATGCTCCTGAGATGCTGATCTGCTATATGCACTCTTGCTTTAGTTATGCAAAGAAAAATAAAGATTTTCTGTTGGATGCTTGGTTGCTAATTAGACTTTCTATTATCTAAATACTAATTGGTGTCTCATTCAATCTATTCACTTAAGGTGAAATACCAATTAAGGTTTTTTTTCTTTCCTTCATGATTTTCCTGAAGACAACAAAATAGGTAATGAACAAGGAGGGGGGGCTCAGAGTTTCAATGAATGCAAATCAATATATACAGAGAGTTTATATATTTGATTAGGGCTTTCACAGATGCAAGTTGGTAGATTTACCATCTTTAATAATAATAAATAATAGATTTACTATTATTAGAAATCTCTAAAATTGGTAACAGGACAATTATACTATAATGGGGAAACAAATTTAAGCCAGTGATGTTTTTGAGTGAAGCTCCTTCTACATCTTGCCTATTTCCTAGATACTACTGTGTTCTCTCTTCACTGCATCAGTGTGCTTGAGATCTCAGCAGGCTTAAGTCTCTTCCTGCTGCGTGTGTGTGTGTGTGTGTGTGTGTGTGTATGTGTGTGTGTGAGAGTTTCAGTTCCTTTGGGAGGCAGAGTCACACCGACAATAATTTTCTTTTAATGGCAATTGAGAAAAATCTTATGCTGCTAAAGAGTACTGCATGACTTTACTAAGTACTATCTATTGATGTAGTGTTTCAATATGTTTTGTGAGAAGATGCTCAGTCCTCTTAAAAAAGAAAAAATGGTTTCTGGAGTACTTGGTTAGGGTTCTTTTGCATGATGAAACCAATAATCAAAATAGTATGAAAATGTATAACTTTTTATTTTGAAATATTTTAAGACTCATAGTAATTTGCAACAACAGTGCAGAGCTTACCTGAGTACCCTCTACATAGTTCTCCCCATTAATAACATCTAACATGACCACAGCAATTAGCAAAGCCAGGAAACTGACACTGATACAATACTATTAACTAAACTACAGACCTTATTCAAATTTCTTTTTTCATACCTGCACTTGTTTTTGTTTTGTTTTGTTTTGTTTTTTGGCATGTACTGTGATAAAAGCCTTATCATATATGTAGATCCATATAACCACTACCAAAATCAAGACACAGAGCTATTCCATCAAACAGACAAAATCCCTAATCTCTGGCTCCATGATTTTAATTTAGTCATTTTGAAAATGTTATATAAATGGAATAATTAAGGTATATATGCAACGTAATGCCCTTGAGATCCATCCAAGTACTTAAGCATATCACTAGTTTCTTTCTTTTATTGCTGACCAGAATTTCATAGTATAAACATTTATGGTTTATGGTCTTTGTTTTTGCATGAGAAAAGCCTTTAAAATTTTTTTAAAAAAATTTTATTGAGGTATAATTGACATATAACATGATATTAATTTCAGGTGCACAACATAATGATTCAATATCTGCATATACTGCAAAATAATCAGCACCAATCTAGTTAGCAGCCATCGCCAATATAGCTACAGAATTTTTTCCTTGTGATGAGAACTTTAAGATTTACTGTTTTGCAAATTTCCAATGTGCAATATAATATTAACTATAGTTTCCCTGCATATAGTCCTATAACTTATTTATTTTATATTCACAAGTTTATGCCTTTTGATTTCATCTACCCTTGTTGCCAACTCTCCACTCCACCTCTGGTGACCATGAGTCTGTTCTCTGTATCTATTTTATGGATTGCTTTTTTTTTTTTTTTTAATTCTACATAAGTGAGATCATTCAGTGTCTGTCTTTCGCTAACTTATTTCAGTTTATCCATAATTATCCATGATTATCCATGATCAGTCCATCCATGTTGATGCAAATGACAGAGGCAAGATTGCATTTTTTATGGCTGAATAATATTCCATTGCATATACATAATGGATAAAGAAATTATATATACACCATTTACCCATCAGTGGACACTTAGGTTGTTTCTATATCTTGGCCATTATAAATAATGCTGAAATAAACATGGTAGCTTTGAGTTAGTATTTTAGTGTGCTTCAGAAGTGGAATAGCTGGATCCACACTGTTTTCCACAGTGACTCTATACAGTTTTCCATTTCCACTCACAGTACACAGGGGTTCTCTTTTCTTCTCATCCTTGCTGTCACTTATTTCTTGTCTTTTAGATAATAGCCATTTTAAGGATGTGAAGTGACATCTCATTGTGATGTTGATTTGCATTTCCCTGATGATTAGTGATATTAAACATCTTTTCATCTATCTGTTTGCCATCTCTATGTCTTTAGAAAAATATTTATTCAGATCTTCTGCCCATTTTAAAAAATCCAGTTGTTTGATTTTTGCCACTAAGTTGTATGAGTTCTTTATAGTTTTTGGATATTAGTTCCTTATCAAATATGACTTAGAAATATTATTTCTCATTTAGTAAGTTGCCTTTTCATTTTGTGGAAGGTTTACTGGAAAAAAATCCTTAAATTTTTGTTAATATAAGAAAGACTTTATTTCTCCTTTACTTTTGAAAGATAGTTTTCCAAGCTGCAGAATTGTAGGCTTGTGGATTTTTCTCTCAACACTTTAAATATTTCACTCTACTTTTCTTGCTTGCATGGTTTATGAGAAGTTGGATGTAACTCTTATGTTGTTGCCCTGAGGTAAGATGTTTTCTCCCTCCAGCTTCTAGGATTGGTGGTTTGGTGTCTGGCAATTTGGGGGGTAAATTCTCCATCATTATTGTTTCAAATATTTCTTCTCTTCCATTTTTTTCTTTCCTTTTTCTAGTATTCTCATTATGTATGTCCCATACTTTTTCAGTTGCCCCACAGCCCTTGGATATTCTGTTCTATTTGTTGAGTCTTCATTATCTTTGCTTTTCATTTTTTAGGATTCTATTTATACACCCTCCAACTCCAATTCTTTCTCCACTTGTGTCCAGTTTACAATAAGCCCATCAGAGGCATTCTTCATTTCTTTTAGTGTTTTTGATCTCTCACATTTTTGGTTCTAAATTAGAATTTCCAACTTCCTGTTTACACTTCCTGTCTGTTCTTGTATGCTGTCTACTTTATCCAGCCCTTAGCATATTAATCATAGTTATTTTAAATTCCCAGTCTGATCATTCCAACATCCTTGCCATGTCCAGTTCTTTAAATTCTGTGTGTGTGGGTTGCCCTTTGATATGACTTATTTTTTTCTTGATAGCTGGATATGATGTTTTGTAAAAAAAAAAAAAAAGAAAAAAGAACTGCTTTAAATGGGTTTTTGTTAATATGGTACTGAGGTGTTGGGTCAGGGGAAGCATTCTATAGTCTTATGATTGGGTCTCAATCTTTTAGTGACCCCATGCCTCTGAACTATAAATTTCAAACCTGTTTTTTTTTTTTTTTCCACACCTTTACTTGCAATAGGATAGTTAGGGCAGGCTGGAGTTGAATATTTCCCATACTCTAGCAGCTTAGACTCCTGTTAACTAGTTTCTCCTGAGGGCAGACCTTGTTGAGAAGTACTCTGGTATATTTCAAAATGGTTCCTTTTTCCTTCTCCCTGCCAGCAGGAGTGGATTTTTCTCTGATTTTTTACTGTGGGAATCTGGTTGAGATCCTGCAGGTAAATTTCATAATATTTTGAGGGTTTCCCTGTGACTGGTCCCCATGGAGAAGTTTTTAACACTCAGAATTGTCCACTTTGAGCCTCTAGCAATTTATCAATTACAGCTCAGGTTTTCCTACCCTGGCTCTCGTTCCTGCAGTGGTTTCTGTTTGTGAGACTTTGTATGGTAAACCATAACCCTTTGTATTCTCCTGTCTGTTTCTTCAATTTTGGGGGCCTTGGTTTGCCCTGAGTTCTTCCCATTTTTATGGATCCAAGAAGAGCAGTTGATCTTTCACTCTGTTCAGTATTTTACTTGATGATAGGATAGAGGTGGTGACTTACAAGCTCCTCACATATAGAACCAGAAATTAGAATCAGATTTTACTTTTTAATCTAGATCAAAATCTCGTTTAAAATTTACTACAAAATGTCAATATAGTCCAAGGCATGAATAATAGTAAAAGCTCTATGTACCTATCCCACGCATAAGCTATAGAACATTGACCTCAGAGCTGTAATATCTCCTATAGTTCTTCCCAACTGCAAAAATAAAAGCTCCAAATTTGTTTCTATCTCATGCTTTAAAATGTATGTTATATAACCTGACATTGCAATTTATGTGTGGTTATCCTGTGACTTGCTTTTCTACATTTGTGAGATTTATGTATGTTGATAAATATAGCTTTAATTTATCTGCTACATAGGATTCTGCTGCATGAAGATCATATAATATACATTTGTGTTAATGGACATTTTGGCTACTTCCATTTTCTTCATAACCAAAACTTCTAATAATATTATTCTGTGTGTTTCCTTCTGTATCTGTCATTAGTCTCTCTAAAGTTTATACCTAAGAGTGAAATTATTGAGTGGAGAGTAAATATACTTTATCTATACAATGGGGCCCAATTATCCGCCAGATGGTTTTATACCATTAATATCCCTACCAGCACTAGATGGTGGCTCTCTTTGCACCATATTGTCTTAACACCTGATATTGATAGTCTCTTTAATTTCTACCATAATAATGGAAGTGAAATGGACTGTCATTAAGGTGTTATTAGTTAGGTTCGATATTTTTTCATGTATTTATTGTTCACTAGCCTGTCCTTATGAATAACCACTTTTTTTTTTTTTTTTTTTACTCCATGGAGCTTTTTGTCTTTTTCTCTATATACTTGGTGTACTAAGACTTTATTGCTTATATGCCCTTGGTATATCTTTTCCTAGTTTGTAATCTGTCTTATATTTCTTAGAACATGTTTTGAAGAATAGTAGTCTGGATATGAATGCATATAAGTTTGGCAATATCTTATGTACCTTTTTGGATTTCATTTAATATATTTTAAATTACTATGAGAAAATATAGTAAGAGCTCTAAAATGTTTCTTTTTACACATTTGTGCTTAACATACATGGAACTGATATTTGGTATTGTTTGCTATAGGAACCTATTTCCTATTCCACCACTGATAATTACCATAATATAATTTATTAAAGACTTCATCCTTTCCTAATATGAAATACCACTTCCATCATATATTAAAATTCCAAACGCACATCTCTATGATCTATATCTATTCCAACACTATGTTTATTTAATACTTTCACCAAAGCTGGTGCTGCAAATTTTAGGGTATCTTTAAAATATTAAGATTTCTTTTGCATCAACATGATATATAGATATACATTTCTATGTACTTAATATATTTCAAAACAGTTTTATAATTTGATGATCACGTGACCATAATGATCACGATAACCTTTTATTGAAGATATGCCTCTGCTACCTACACACATACCACACATGTATAAACATAACGTAAACATTCATATAGAGAGATTGAGGTGAGAGATTCTGTTGAATTGAGATTGAAAGGAAAGGAGAGTTGCTATGGAAAATAGAATCCTTTTAAAAATATGCTTTCTAACTTTGTTGAAAGTAGAAAAAATATTGATTTTTGTATAATGATTATATCTTTACCAAAATTGTTAAATTCTGTCATAAATTATAAAGATTTTAGGTTCCTTTGAGTTTTCTATATAGAAAATAGCATACTTGGAGGACATGACAGCTCTGCTTCTTCATTTATAATCTCCATAATTTTATATCTTTCTCTTGACATACATAACGGCTAGACCTCCATTCTTTCCTTTCTTCTTTCCAAGAAATGGTACAGTTTCCTGATATTCCTTGCTTTGCAGGCAAATTCATATTATTCTCTTCTGCTGCTGCTGCTTTATTTTTCTAACCTCCAATGTTAGGTGTTCCAGTAATCAGATGTTTGATATCCTCTCCTCTATATCTGCACTCCTAAGTACATACATTTCACCTCATTACATTAAGTGCATAAAAATACAGATGACTCCAAAGTTTATGCATCTAGGTTAGTACTATTATGGAATTGATACTTGCATGTAACATTATTCATTCAGTTTCTCCAAATTATATATATATATATATAATATATATATATATATTAAGAACCTCAGACTTACCAGCTTGGAAAACAAATATCAACCTGAGGTGAGGTGGAGCGTGGTTTGTCTGGGATAGTTTGGGTTATAACTCACCTGGAATAATAATTAATGATACCTCTTTAACTCTGATAAGTATTGTGGGTAGGAAAATCAATTATAGGTTTTACCTTTGCATATTGTAAATGCCCTTTCATTTGACCTGACTTTGCTATTTAGGTTAACTACTTGGACCTTATAAGCATTTTAATTTAGGGATATTTTTCTACATGGACGTTAGTGTAAGTTTGTCAAGTTCCCCGAATCCCACTGCATTTTTCAATGAATATACATTTAGTTATAGGTGATTCAGAAAGTGTGGAATATTTTGTTTCCATTTCCAGTATCACTTCTTTATTATCTTTGGATAATAGCCATGAGGTTTGGTTCAGATTCCAAAGGTTGATGTTTACTGGCTTAAGTTAATCAGCACCTGGCATTTTTCCCACCATAGTGATTAGTTGAGTACATAACTAAAGCTTGACTCCTTAGAATGTATTTCAGTATTTTTATTGGAAGGTTGTGAAATATATACCTCTCCCCTCCACCACTCCCAATGTGGACAAGGGAATTCCATATCCCATGGAGTTTTAGGCAACTAAATTGAAATCAGGAAAACACAACAAAACAACATAAAAACTTCAGAATAAAGCTAACCACATGCAAACCAGAACATATAGTGAGATGAAAAAATAAAGTGAGATTTTGAATATAGTTACTAGGTTAAGCCAACTTTGAATTTCACTTTTCTTCTGGACTTCTGGTTACATGAGCCAGTAAATTCCCTAGTCCATAATGCTAGTTTGATTTGATCTGATGTTACTTTTTATGTTAAGTGACCTGATTAACACTTGGATAAGCAATGACATTTTTGTATTTTACCTTCCAGGTCAGAAAAGGAATACAACTTTCATTTGTTTATGAGCCTCAGTAAATGTTTGTCTTTCTAAACATATCCTGACAATTTTACTATTTTATTCTTTGTGATTTTCCTAGAAAGGAGTACTGTATAGTGATGAAATTGGCAACATAAGTTGACCTGCAAATTTTATGTAAATTAGCTACATATGCAAAATGGTGAAGGAAAGCATTGTTTGGAAAGCCTTTAAAAATTAGAAACATAGAGGCACCTGGGTGGCTCAGTCCTTAAGCATCTGCCTTCAGCTCAGGTCATGATCCCAGCATCCTGGGATCCAGCTCTGCTCAGTAGAGTCTACTTTTCCTCTCTCCCTGCTTGTGCTATCTCTCTCTCTCAAATAAATAAATAAAATCTTTTAAAAAACTCAAAATATAATTCATAATAAGAAATAAACTAAGTGCATTACATTTTCACTTCTAAATGCTATATATAAAAAGACTAATATTTGAAAATTTGGAGAAAATATCCTAATCATGATACTTGCTCTAAAACAGGAAATTATATTGTGAATCATTCAAAATAGATTAGCAAAAATTGAAACTTCTACAAAGTGATGCTTAAATTCAGCCTAAAGGTGAAAAAAAAGTTTTTATGAATATCAAATATATTGACAGGAAGTTTAAACTAACCTATAGCCCTTGGCTTTTGATGAATAGATCATTTCTTAAACTGCTACTATGAGGACAAATTGAAAGGATTCAAAAACCTCTAGAAGCTTTTAAAAAAGGAATTGGTGTAAATTTTATAAATTTTTAAAAGAAATACTGCTTTACTAAGTTAAGGGAATAAATCTGTTGTTGAATTGATCATTTGGTGAAACAATCACTTGAGGAACAGCTATTTGGTGAAATGGTCCATTTCTACTGCTATTAACATTCTCTTTTCTCTAAAACTTACTGTGAAAATTCTTAATTTATGTGTTGTCCTATGTTGGTATTCAATAACTCTGTGCCTGATATTTTTTAATGAAAGTGAAGTAGAAATAAATTATGTATGCTTTTTGGATTGGCTAGCAAGCATTCTAGGATACCTAAACCAAATCTAGATTGTTAAAGCATAAACAATTCTGCAGTTTTGCAGTGAATGTCTAATTCTGACTATAGCCTTCCTTTCCAGTTATCCTGTGTCTTCCCAAGTCCACAGTAAATATGGAGATTTAACTTTTAGAGCTACCTCTACAGCTAGAAGTATAATATTTCAGTATAATTAAAATTGGTTTCTGAATTGTAAAAAGACTAAACTACAATTTGGTTCAATTCTTGGTAGATGGATTAATTATACCCAGGAGACTAATTACTTTTCCTATTTGATGTTTTAAAATTGTACTGTGGGTTTTGTGCCTTGAGGTAATTAAGCAATTGTTTATTTTTGAGGATTAACTCAAATGACTTACATTAGAGAACTATACCCTGGGAAAATATTGCTTTGTTTTAAAGGCAACAATGCAAAATTGCTAACATTTCATTGTTTTTTTTTTTAAGTTTTAAACATGGTATTTGATTAACTATGGACTTATTAATTATGAATAGTTTTTACTTTAAAAATGAATGTTATAAAATGTCTGGTTTAAATACCAGTATTGATGTAAATGTAAATTAGTCAATTATATAATTCATTTTAATTAAGGTCATCAGAAGCACTCCAAACACACATAAAATAAAAGGCAACTGAACCTAGTTTTTTAAATTAATTGATCTAATTAGGTATATTTCTATAATTTATTTCCATGAAAAAGTTATATATTGTTAAAATACAGTATCTTTTGCTTGATTTAATCCTTTGAATCTTTCATGCTTCCTTTAAAATTGCACATGTGAATTTCTCAGTTTGCACTCTTTTGAAAGTTATATCATCTTGACAAGATGCTAAACCTGTATTTATATCTAACTATAATAATAATGTAGTGACATTCTTCAACAGTTTATCTTCAAAGAGCTCAAAGGCTGTAGATAATATGTTATCACACATCGCAGCATTTTTGTGAATTCTGCTGCTTTCTTTTCTTTTTTTGTTTGAATTAAATAATCCCCACATAGTTGAAAATGAAAATACCATATTGGGAGCATTGTGAACAACGTAGTTTGCTATTTTTTAAGTCTAAAAGATGAATTTTGAATTTTTAAGGTTTTATCAAAAGTTTCAGTGACATGTCATGTCATTAGAAAATATATCCAACACATCTAATTCAATGTTTCTCATAAAGCAGGATGATTTTTACATTATTCCACACACAGCATCACTCAATTGTACCTAAAGTCCCCTATGTCAATAGACAACCTCTTCCAGTATACTTCCCTAAAATATATTTTTCATATTGAGCTGAAATCTGTCTGCATGTATAGTTCACCTTTTGGCTCCCATTCTTTACCATAGGAAAATACATCACAGATATTGACCATCAAATATTGACTACAATCCCAGGCGAATATTTGAGCAGCATTGAGGCATTTCCATTAATGAGTTAAGGCTTGATAGCAGGATATGATCCACAGAGGGCTCTGATTTACAGTTCCTGAACTTTTTGTATGCTATAGGCATCCAATATTTTTTGAAAATGGGGGAGATTTTTAAAAAGATTTTATTTATTTACTTATGAGAGACACACACAGAGGGCAGAAACATAGGCAGAGGGAGAAGCAGGCAGCCTGTAGGGAGCCAGATGTGGGATTTGATCTGATGACCTTGGGATCTCCATCTGAGCAAAGGCAGATGCTCAACCACTGAGCCACCCAGGTGCCTGGAAAATGGGGGAGATTCTGAAGAGACTTTGTTGCATTAATAGAATAAATTTGACAGGGCAAATTCTGAGCATAAACCAAAGGTTTGCAAAATAACCCAGGAAAGAAATAATAGGAACCTCATCCCATAAAACAGTAGGGATTGAAAAAAGTGGGAGAGTGGAAATTTTTTAGAGTTAGCTTGGAAGGCATGGTGACTCAGTAGATGTGAGGTAGAATAACATCACATATGACTAATATTTCAAGTTTGAGTGATAATAGGAATTATAATGAGATTAAGCAAGTATCTCATTTAGTCAATAGATGCTGAAAATTCATCACGTCACTCCCTGCTTAACCCTTCAGATGGTTGTTTATTACACAACAAGTAAAATCCAAATTCCCTACTGGGCTTTGCAAGCTCTTCATAATCTGACTATTCCTACCTTTTGACATCATTTCATGCCACTTTAGCCCATATTTACTGTCTTCCATCCCCACAGGCATATACATTTTATGGTAAGCTTGTTACTATATTAGTGTTTAAAATATTTTCTGTAACCCATCCCTGGAATACTCATTCCTGAAATCTCCATGATTGTTCAGGTAGGTCACAGGTAAAGTATCATCCTCTTAGAGAAGACTTCCCTGACAAAACATTCACATTTATAGCTTCCTTTGAAGTGAACTAGGGTTTTGTGGGGTTATTTTTAAGACAGTTCTGTTTTTTCTCTGTATTTAAAAATACATGTACTATATATATATATATATATATATATATATACACACACACACCATATATATATATACACACACGTGTACCGTATATATATATACCAAATATATATATGTATGTGTATATATATATATATACATATATATGTATCATATATTAACATTTTTCAATTCCTACCCCTACCTTTCATTATATTGAATACCTTTCTGTTGTAGGAGGCCACTGTTATAGGACCCATGCATCTTCCTGCTCTAATCCCAATCAAATTGCTTTGTTGATAAATCTTTTTCTGGTCTTTTCTTGATTGCTTTATATACATTTTCTTTTCTCCTCCTCAACCCTTTATTGGCATCCTATGACTTCCTCTTTCTTTACTGGGTAAATTCTAAAAAAAGAAACCCCAAATAGCACTGCGAGCATGAAAATTTCAGTGGGAGGGTCTTTTCTGAATTCTCTTTCAGGGACCTAGGTTGATAGAAGTTATATCTTCAACATGTGGTTTTTCAAGTGCAATCTGCAGTAGGATTAGTGCAGTAGGAGCTACTACTTTTTTTAAGTCACCGACAGCCAGAACTCCAGGTATACTATCTTAGACCAAGATTCTTTTTTTCTGTGGTAGTTATTTATTTTTCTCTTCTGGTTTATTCTTTGTCTCTGCATATATACTACCTCAAATTAATCTTTTGGCACCATTTCTCTTTATTCACGATTGATGTGTCCTGCTACAGATCATTCTAACCTGAGTGAACTCATAAAAATCAGCATTGCAGTGTTGTATTCTTATTTTAATTTGCGTTACCTTGATGACATATGATGTGGAGCTCATTTCAATATGCTTATTTGCCATCTGTATATCATCTTTGATGAGGTATTCCTTATGGTCTTTGATCCATTTTTAATTGGGTTGTTTCCTTATTGTTGGATTTTAAGAGTTCTTTGCATATTTTGAATGACAGACCTTTGTCAGATGTTTGTTTTTGTAAATATTTTGTCCTAATCTATGGCTTATCTTCTAATTCTCTTGCCATTATCTTTCACAGAGCAGAAGTTTTTAATTTTAGTGAAGTCAATTATTTCTTTCATGAAATGTGCCTTTGGTGGTGTTGATTGCTCCTTTTTATTATTGTTGCAGTTTTTTTTAGATACACTCGAATCAATTCTTTTGTATTTCTATATACATTATATATTATTAATTATTTCTTAATGGTGAACAAATGTTTTAAATTTTGATGAAATCCAATTTATCATCTTTTTTTGTATGGTTAGTTAATATTTTGTATTTTTGTATGTCCTCTCTAAGAAATTTTTGCCTGCTGTCCCTGTACTCTTGAAGATTTTCACTTACATTTTCTTATAAATATTTCTTATAAATCATAAATCTTTCTTATAAATTTTATAAATTTTCACGTACAGTTTCTTTATGTTGAGTGGAAGGGTTCAAGGTTCATTTATTTTCATAGATGTATCCAGGTATTGCAGCATAATTTGTTGAAATAACATTCTTTTCCTTAATAAAATACCTTCAGACTTTTGTTGAAAACCTATTGACTTTCTATGTATGAGTCTGTTTGTGGACTCTATTCTCTTCCATTGATTTATTTGTCTCTTCATATTTTGAAGCACACTGTTTAGATTACTGTAAGTCTATGAAAAGTCAGCTCCAATTGCATTGCTCTTTTATAAAGATTGTTTCAGTTATTTTAGATTTTTAGCATTTCTATGTAACTTTGGGGATAGACCTGTCAAAAGAAAAATGAGTTGAAATTTTGATTGAAATTGCATCAAAGCACAGAGATTGGTTTGACATCTTAATAATATTAAGTTCACCAATCCATCAACATGGCCTAGTTATTTAGGTTTTAAACTTCTCTCAGCAATGCTTTTTAGTTGTAAGCTAGAGTTTTCTATATTTTTGATAAATAGACTATATCTAAAAATGAATTTACCAGAACACAGAATTTTTTAAAAATTCACAGTCAAATGTATCTGTTTTCTAGTTCCAAAGGACTGCAAATAAAATGTGAAAAATTAGAGTAGAATAATATTAAAAATAATTTTATCAATATTGTGTATTAAAATTTTAATAATCTAAAATTTTCTAATTATGTAATTTTCATGTCATCTGCAAATAGAGTTTACTTCTGTTCTTGATATTTTCTTCCTTCCTTCCTTCCTTCCTTCCTGCCTTCCTGCCTTCCTGCCTTCCTGCCTTCCTTCCTTCTTTTTGTTTTTAGAGAAGCAGAGTGATTAGTGAGGGGCAGAGGGAGAAGGAGAGAGAGAATTTTAACCAGGCTCTACACTTAGCGTTGAGCCAGATGCAGGGCTCAATCTCACAACACTGAGATCATTACCTGAGCCAAAATCAAGAGTCAGATGCCTAACTAACTGAGCTTCTCAGGTGCCCCACCCTTTATTTCTTTTAATTGCTTTATTGCAGTTCAGACTTTCATGACATTCTTGATAGAACATGGGGAAATGGGACATCTTAGCTTTCTTCCTGAATTTAAATAGAAAACATTCATTCTTTTTTCATTATGTAAAATGAAAACTTACATATAAGGTAACTTTGTACATATAAAGTTTGTGGATTTTTCTCAAATGGCTTTTATAAAAATTTCTCCTTCTATTCCTAGTTTTCTGACAATTTGCATCATAAATGGGTGTGAATATTTTCCAAAATTCTAATAGAGGTCACTTGATTTTTCTCCTTACAAGAATAAAATAAAGCCAAATGTACATACGTGTGTGTGTGTGTGTGTGTATATATATATATATATGTCATATATATGTGTGTGTGTGTGTCCTATATATCTATGTTATTCTCTATCTCTGTCCATATCCTAAATATTTTCAAATCTCGATTCTTTCAAAGGGAAGAGAGAACCACATATCATTATAGGGAACTTGAGTTCTGGGTTTAGGAGACTGTCAGATTACTCTCCAGAATGGATGCTTAAATATTCACCTCACAGAAGCATCAAGTTCTAACAACTCCCTTTTCTTGCCTATTCTCATCTATCCTAAATTTATTTCGACTTGGGACGCCTGGGTGGCTCAGTGGTTGAACATCTGTCTTTGGCTCAGGGCAAGATCCCGGGGTTGGGGATCCAGTCCCACCTCGGGCTCCCTGCATGGAGCCTGCTTCTCCCTCTGCCTGTGTCTCTGCCTCTCTCTTTCTGTGTTTCTCATGAATAAATAAATAAAATCTTTAAAAAATTATTTCAACTCAAACTTCAGTTCAGATAAACAGAAAATGTTTATTTAATATTCAGCACAATAACACTTAATGCAAGTGATTCCTGGTACAAATGTTTTCAAATAGCTGGAAAAGAGGCTCTAAATTGAATCTCAAGTACTAATTCCCAGCAAACAGCACAAAGTTTGTTAGCATAGGGAGCTGCCATCTCTACCACATTCAAAAAGTTGGGAAATCAAATAGCTGCTGTCCAACTGCTGCTTTCTTTGTTGTACTGGCTTAACTTTGATCTCAGGATCAAATGTCTGCTATGAATATTTATTCTGGTTTTCTATCAACAAAATTAATGCCAGGTATACAATATCTTCTTTTTCCACTCAAATCACTCAATATAAGTCTTGCACAAGTACACGTCATTTGTTTGACTTTCCAGCATCTGCATTGTGGCAAAGTAGACCAATGTAGGAACAGGTATTGAAAAGGTAATCTATCATACCCATTAAAGGGCTCTACTCAAAGTCTCCAGCTGTCCCAACGAAGAGAAGAGTTTTGTCTGGTGGATATATGGAAACAGAAGGTCTATTTTCTCTTAATGGACAATTTTTTCACCAAGAAGCATGCTTTGTTTTCTAGATTTATAGTTGGAAAATGTTTCTTTTTCTGTCAAAGAGTATGCCCTTGTATGTGGCCTAAATTCCAATAAGGAGCTATTAATTAGAACTATCGGTTTCTGACCAGGGGTATTTAACAAAATATAATTTAAAGATTATAAAATAAACACAGAAACAACCCAGGCAATTTGAAGCTAGAACACTGAGTAGGTAATAGTACTTACAGTAGGATGAGCAACGATGTTTGTTATGTTTACAACTTTGCAACAAAACCTATGCTTTTGTCAAATAGTTCTGTCAAAACAGGTAAGTCTATATGACTAGATTTTATAATTTTGTGGATAGAAGAATAATTTCTTTCATTTCTTTTTAGATAGAAAAATGGATTAAGGAAGTATGGCCTCAGAATAAATACTTTTTTTATTCTGTTGATTTACTCTTATAAATATACAACATATTCTGCCTCCAGAGATTTTATAAAAATATCTCAAAGGAAAAAAAGTGCTGAAATCATGTGGGATCAGCAAAGGTAGTTAACTTCTGCTTCTTTGGAGAGATTTGAAATAAAGTAGAAATAAAATTGCTAGATTTTATAAGGCAGGGATATATTAACTTAACCAACTAGACATCTCTATCTTGTGTTTTTCAGGATGAAATTGAGATTATGAAGCTCTTGAGGTGAGAATGTTGGTCACAAATCAATAAAACCAATTACAGTCTGTTTTCAACTTCCTTAGACTTGGGACTTTGCATCACATAATTGTACTGGTGAGGTAAAAAAGAGTAGTTTTATTTTGATACATTTTATTCTATGGTATAACTAGTATTTCTGTTCTTCCGTAAAACATTTATTGTTATAAGAATTTTATAAACTATGTAGACATATTTCCCAAGAGTTCTAGTTTTTACAGATGGAAAATAGAACAAATGGAGATAGAACTGTATGTACTAGCAATAGATTAGGGAGAAGAAAAAATGTGTAATATATCTTCATTCAGTTTTATATACTAGTATTCTCTTTTGCTAACAAATATGTCCGTATTGTGCCCAAATATGCCATAGTAACAAAATGATTCCCATAAAACTGAGTTTATTCTAGGCATATAAAGTCAAATATTGTTAAACATGTAATCTTTATTCTACTCTACTGAAACCTTAGTGATGTTAGCAGATATTCCTTTCACAAAATAAATATTAGGTTTTGCTTTGCTTTGTTGGTGGTGATGTTGCTGTTAAAAATGTTTGGAAGAGAAATCTTATCTTTTCCCCAGTAGTTTCTGTAAAGAGTGTTTTATCACTATTACTGCATCATTGGATATCAGGAACTTTTATTAGCATCATGGGAACTGAAAGAAAAGTAAACATTGATTCAAGACTTGTCTTAGTTAAATAGGTGTAGAAGAAGGAGACCTTTACAAATACCCTACAGACCCTAGTATTAAAGTATATTCTCTAACTCCTTTCAAGTTTACCCTTCCTGGTCAGTATAATAATCCACAACTCTCAATAAACAGAAAAAAAAGGACAGGGAGAGCTGTTTTGATAGGCAATAGGCAATATTATTTCCTTTTTAATAATTAAAGTTTCCCACTACCTACTAAGCTGTAGTTCTGAAATATTCAGTTTTTTTATAGGTGTTTCAAATATCTTAAATTTCTTTCATCTTGTATATCAGAGAGGGCATCTATACTTCTATTAAGAGGCAAGAAAAGGTGGGACACCTGAGTGGCTTAGTGTTTAAGCCTCTGCCTTTGGTTCAGGAGGTTGTGATCTTGGGGTACTAGGATCAAGTCCCTCATCAGGTTCACTGCAGGAAGCCTACTTCCCCCTCTGCCTCTCTGTCTATGTCTATCATGAATAAATAAATAAAATCTTTAAGAATAGTAAGCAAGAAAAGTTGATCTACATGGAGATGTAAATGATAAGAGAGAGATAATGAAGCAAATTCCTTGGAAGAAATAAAAATAATTAAATAAATACAAGGCCACGTGTTTTGTGCTGTTTCTCACTAAAGCAGAACCCAGATTCAAACATGTAAATATTGAGGAGGGGACAAAATAAAAAGTGATCTCTTTTGTCTCTCAGGGCTTACCATTAGCCTGCTATATGGTTCAACATTAACAAATTGACTTATTCAGGTCCATAAACACATTTTCCTGCAGATTTCCTTTTTATTCCCACAACTCACTTGAATGAGTCTAGTAAGAATGGTAGTATGAGGTATGGGAGTATGAATGGTGAAATGAGGTATAGGAGTTGGTTATGGTGAGAAGAAACAGAGACAGTAGGGATGTAGGGTAGGAAGATCTGCATTAAAATTGTCTTAACTGGGGATCCCTGGGTGGTGCAGCGGTTCGGTGCCTGCCTTTGGCCCAGGGCGCGATCCTGGAGACCCAGGATCGACTCCCACATCAGGCTCCCGGTGCATGGAGCCTGCTTCTCCCTCTGCCTGTGTCTCTGCCTCTCTCTCTCTCTGTGACTATCATAAATAAATAATAAGAAAAAATTAAAAAAAATTGTCTTAACTCATCCTTCCACAAGCATCCTGTTTTCTCAGGGAAGGCACTGTTCTGTTGATTTTATTATAGGGTACCCTTTGGTCTACATTTATAATGAATGGAGCATTAAGTGTTCAAATGGCAGGATGCATGAGCGTTGCTTGTTTTCCCCGCTCCTTCTACAGAATGGAATAATAAAGGTCAGGGATTGTTTCTTCCTGGAAAGAGATTGAGATCTCACTCTTCCATCCTGCTCACCTACTTAGAATTAGGCTGTGATGGTAATATCGGCACCATGTTCCAACTTGTCATCCTTTGTTCTATATCTCTGGATCTGTTCCCCCACTATTTGGTGAATGCTTGACTCTTAAAAGACAGAGTGATCATTATGGCCTAGTTAAGCCTGATACTATTCAGGCGTAAAGTGTTGTATATCAAAGTTGCAAAGTGCAGTAAGTCTATGCTTTGAGTTATATGGCACCACAGCCTAAAATCATCTTGACTCTCATTTGATGGCAATTGCAACTTCTGCGAAATAGTATGTTTGCAGATCATATAGAAAGGTGTGATTGTAGTCTGTGGGATAATATTCAGAAAATAGTGGGTTTCCTGGCCCACATATTAATAGCCTCACAATTTCATCCTTTGTTCTTGCACTGGCGACCAGAGAGTGTAATATCCATTTTTTATTCTTGTGCTCTTAATCACCTTGGCTTTGGGTGGGAGAGTATTAAGCAGTATAAGGGAGAAAACAGAAAATATAGAAAAAGGGGGAAATAAATGTACCATATACAGGGTTTAAAAGAAGAAAACACAGGCTTGAAGATTTATTCAAAGTACTTATTTAGGCATTGCCAAGTTATAAATTGTTTTCCAAAATCTGAATATAGATTTAGTTCTGTAATCAATGTTGGCAAGTCACTTTTATGTCAGATTTTCAGTATTTTATTTCAAAATGACTTTTAAAAATAAAGGTCTTTATCTCATAAACAAACTCAAAGGCCATTAGGATAAAGTTCAGAAGATGACCTACAAGAATGTCAAAGTGAAATAACTTTCTATTGTTTCAAATACAGAAAAATCACATACTTGTTTGTAAAGAATTTTGAATAACTTAGAGGATACACAAGCCATCATGTTCAGAAGCCTTGGCCATTTCCATTGTGATTTTAGATCTCAGACTTTCCTAGCAATTTCAATAGCTCTTTAAAGCAAATCTGATGCTGTAGACACAGCAAAAACATTGCCTTGGGCTGCTTATAAAGTAATAGCGCATGCCCAAGATGTCATTAATAAATTATTCTTCTCCTCACAGCCTTTAAATCAAGTCATTCAAACCTGCTTATTCTACTTTTCAAGTGTATTCTGTTCCTTTTATATTTCCCAGGCTAGTATCTTATTCTTTGCTTGAACCATTGAAAGACATTGTTGCTCTCTAACTTTAGTTCCACCATTCTACATTCAGAGTTATGTTACAAAAATACAATTTGAATTTAAGGATTTTTTTTCTTTTCTTTTTATTTTTTTCTGATTTATATTTTATTTGCTTTTATTTTTTTAAGTTTTTATTTAAATTCTAGTTAATTAACATAGAGTGTAATACTAGTTCCGGGTGGACTATATAGTGATTCAACACTTCCATACATCACTCAATGCTTATCACAAGTGCACTCCTTAATGCCCATTATCTATTTGACCCATTCCCCCACCCACCTTCCCCTCTGGTAACCATCAACTTGTTCTCTATAGTTAATAATCTGTTTCTTGATTTGCCTCTCTTTTTCATTTTGCTTAGTTGTTTTGTTTCTTAAGTGCCACATATGAGTGAAATCATATGGTATTTTTCTTTCTCTGACCGATATTTCACTTAGCATAAAACACTCTAGCTCTATCCATGTTGTTGCAAATGGCAAGATATCATTCTTTTTTATGGCCGAGTAATATTCCATGGAATATAGATACCACTTCTTATCCACTCATGAATTGATGGATCTTTGGGGTGCTTCAATTATTTGGCTACTGTAGATAATGCTGCTATAAACCTATGGGTGCATATATCCCTTTGAATTAGTATTTTTTAATTCTTTGGGTACATAGTCGTGTGATTGCTGGATCATAGAGTAGTTCTATTTTTAACTTTTTAAGGAAGCTCCATACTGTTTTCCAGAGTGGTTGCACCAGTTTGCATTCCTACCAACAGTGCAGAAATGTTTCCTTTCTTCCACATCCTAGCCTACACCCATTATTCCTTGTGTTGTTGGTTTTAGCCATTCTGACAGGTGTGAGGTGATATCTCATTGTAGTATTAACATATATTTCACTGATGATGAGAGACATTTGAGCATCTTTTCATGTGTTTGTCGTCTGGATGTTGTCTTTGGAAAAATGTCTGTTCATGTTTTCTGCCCATTTTTAATTGGATTATTCATTCTTGGGGTGTTGAGTTTAAAAATTATATATTTTGGATACTAATACTTATAAAATATGTCATATGTAAATATCTTCTCCCATTATGTAGGTTACCTTTTAGTTTCATTTGTTTACTTCACAGCACAGACGCTTTTTATTTTGATGAAATCCCCATAGTTTATTTTTGCTTTTGTTTCCCTTGCCTCAGGAGACATATGCAGAAAGAAGTTCCTGTAGTTGATGTCGGAAAGGCTACTGCCTGTGTTTCCTGCTAAGATTTTTGTGGTTTAGGTCTCACATTTAGGCTTTTATTCCATTTGAAATTTATTTTTGTGTATGCTGTAAAAAATTGGTCTAGTTTTATTCTTTTGCAGGTTGCTGTCCAGTTTCCCCAGCACCATTTGTTAGAGAGACTTTTTCGCATTGCATCTTCTTCCCTGCTTTGTCAAAGATAAATTAATCACATAGTTCATTTCTGGATTTTCTATCCTGTTCTATTGGCCTATGTGTCTATTTTTGTGCCAGTACCATGCTGTTTTGATCACTACGACTTTTTAATATAACTTGAAATCTGGAATCATGATGTCTCCAGCTTTTCTTTTATTTTTCAAGGTTGCTTTGGCTATTCAGGGTTGTGACAAAGGGCACTTACGAAAAACTCTCATTCTTCATGGGGAAAACTGACAGCTTTTTCCCTAGTCAGGAAAATAACTGGGAAGTCACTTTCACCATGGTTATTTAACATAGTACTGGAAGTCCTAGCCACAGCAATCAGACAACAAAAAGAAATAAAAGGCATCCAAATCAGCAAAGAAGTCAAATTTTCACTATTTGCAGATAACATGATACTCTATTTAGAAAACCCAAAGAATCCACTAAAAAATTGCTAGAACCTATACGTGGATTCAGTAAAGTTGCAGAATACAAAATTAACGGGAATCTGTTGCATTTCTATACACAAATAATGAAGTAGCAGGAAGAGGAATTAAAGAATGAATCTCATTTACAATTGCTCCAAAAACAAAACAATAAGATACATAAGAACTTTTTTCTTTTTAAGAATTAAAGACAAGAGAGCCAGAAAGAGGAATGGGAGAAAGGAATGCACTCAATGCATATTAGGAACTACAGCTCAAAAAAATATGCTGGCTAATTGTATCTAGAGGATGAGGGGAAGAAGTTAAGCTACAAGTGAATAGAAGATGATGGCATTCTCAATGAATATGGAGAGTCTGGAAAAGAAGCTGCTTTAGAGACAAAGGAAGTAGAGATATTAAATAAGATGTGAGAGCAGAACTTAGAAATGGACATGCCTACAAAATAGGCATTTGGAACTTTAGACTGGAATCCAGGAAAGAGGTTTTTCAAATAATAATCTGGAAATCATCTCCCTGCATTGTTGTCTTTGTTATAGTTATCTTCAACATTATCACTGTAATAGCTACAATATCAGTTGTAAAATTCTAAAACAGATTCGTTGAGAAAATAGCTAGTTTTTTTTTTTTTTTGGTGTGATAAGGTGATGTGTGAACCATCTTCTCTACCTTATTTTTATTTAGATGAAGAATATTGCCATAAACATGACTCCTCACATTTAAAGTATTGCTCCATTTTTTACTTATTTTGACTAGTATAGATGATGATTAAAAAGTTGAAGTATGAATGTTTTTGTGCCATTAGAAAGGTAAGAAACACCATTTAATATTTCTACTATAGCTCTTTGGTCATGCCTGGAAATCAGGGGACTGCTGCTATTGCACAGATATAGTTTGAGATTATTTATTTGTTCTCCAACTAAATAAATTATATATTGCCCTAAAATATATTCTAGAAACAAAAAGTGGTTAAAACAACCTCTTTAGGATATTGGGCACTGTAGTAGTTTCTCTGGGTCAGCTGAACTGAAAGTGTTTCAAGAGCTGTTGAATTTCATGTACCTCTCATAATTATCCCAAAAGCAGTATCGCTAAACAACCCCATGGAATATTCCCTTTATTCTCATACTCTTTAAATTAAATTTAAAGGTAGTTGGACTGTTGTATAGGCATATTGCATCCCCAGCCACACTAAACAGAAATTGATTGTACGTGGCATTGGCAAGTATCTAAATCTCTATGAATTAGTGAGATAACTGTGATGGAATGCAAAGTAATTCCCCATGGATCAAATCAGTGATCATCTGTTGTGTATGTTGAGTTTAAATCAACTTATTGGTCTAAGATAGATGAGTTCATTAAGAACATTATAAAATAATTAAGGTAGAAGATCCTATTAGGAGAGGAATGACTACAAGACTCACTCTGTTCTAATGAAAATATTTTTTATTTGACAGGTGAGCTTGAGCAGAAAATGATAATCTTCTAGACAAAGAAGAAATAAATGTGGGTGTGCGGTCACATCTGTTTTCTCTTAATTTCCTATAGTACAGTTTTGTTGCTTTATAATGATGGGCTTTGTCATAAAGAAAAACATTTTTGTTCTCAGCTTTCCCACTGCTATGAAATAAAATTATTTTCTGATAAAGTATAAATATAACTAGCCAATATTATTGAGGGTCGAACAAATCTAAGATTACCATATGTACACAATTTCTCTTTCCACAGAAATCTTTCTCAAATTATGAGTAGACAAAGTACACTGTAAATTCTAAAATAATAATATTCATGCAATATGAATGTTGGCTGAAGTGTAGGTATATCTCCATCAGCTGGATCCTACATCATAATTTCAGGGGATACTGGCAAGGATTTAAGTGGAATTTTTCCTGAAAATGTTGTAAGGGAAATGTTGACACAAACCTGGCTGGAGTGTTTAGCCAAGTTTTATTGTCAGAAAAAAGGTCAGCTTTTGAGATCATGTTTTGTCTCCAGGGAGTGGGGAGGGAAATAGATTAAGTTTCCTTTTGAGTGGTAAGAGAGTTGTAATATTTTATTTTCATAAGTTTTCTCATATGAAACTTTCACAAACTCCCCTTCAGAAATACAAATTACATACAGCCTCTTCTACTTAAGCTGTTTGGAAAATCTCAGGAAATAACAATCTTCCTGCTGTGTGGATAAATCCCTAGCTGACTGTTGTTCAAGAAAGTCTTGGAGGCAGAGATAATCAGCCTCTGGAGAATCCATCAGGGAAAGAAAAACAAAGATAGCTTCATAAAGAGTAAATAACATTCCTGATAATATATAAACATAGCATAGGATTGCAGTCACTTGTCTTAGTTATGGGCATTGTAGTTCAGTGGTTAAGAGAAAAGACTCTAGATCATGTCACCTGACTTGAATTCCTGCTCTACAATTGACCAGCCCTTGGACTCCATTTCCTCATCGGTAAGGTGAAACTAATGATACCTACTTCATCGATGTTTCTAGGGAGGCTCAATTGAAGTGAACCCATAAAGTGTGCTTAGAAATAGCACCTTAAAGAGAGTAGGTGCCTCCTATATATTATTATAATTATAATTAACTCTGCTGTCCTTGAGCTTCTGGTAGGCCATTAGAAATGATACATCCATCAAGGGGAGAACTGGAGGAAAAAAAAACTATTCCTTCAGTTTTTCTCAAAATCAAGCAAGGGACAGTTTAATACTTATATTACCAAACTAAGAGAAATATATTTAAAATTATAGTATTATTAAATATTTATTATAGAGCATTATTAAATATTACACATATCTCTCTGAAAATTTCTCAGAAAAGTAATTTTATTATGTGTACACATACCACCTGATACTAGTTTCACAAGCTCTTGGTCACAGAGAAGTAGAATATGCCCTGTGGGCATGATGTGAAAGAAACTGGAATAAGATTCTACAGTCCAATTAATTTGCTCTATATATGTTTTGTCATCTCACTAGGCATATGGCCTTAGGCAAGATGATCACATAAGAAGTGCTTCAATTAATACAGTTGCCAACAACATAATAGTAATAATTATGAAAATAAAAAATGAAACTATGCTGATTTTTGTTCTTGCTTTTAAAAGGTAATACATTTATATCATTGAAGGTACATATTTAGGGGTGCCTGGACAACTCGGTTAGGCATCCAACTCTTGATTTCTGCTCAGGTCATAATCTTCAGGTCATGGCACCCAGCCCCACACTGGGCTCTGTTCTCAGGGTAGAGTCTGCTCAGCCCCTTTCCTCTTCCAACTTGTATTCTCTCTCTTTCTCTAAAATAAATAAATAAGTAAGTAAATAAATAAATAAATAAATAAATAAATAAATAAATTTAAAAAATAAAGGTATATATTTAGTACATAAACAGCATCTGGAATTTGGGCATAAGATTTACAAATATAATAGTAGCAATATCCCAAAACCTTGCAAATCTCAAATAAAACAATATAGAGAAAAGATGGAAAGGCCCTTTTGCCCTAATTAGAGTTCTCTTGCCGATGGACAGCACTTCTTATATTTGGAATATATCTCTCTAAGAATTTTTCTAACATTTACATATGTATATGCACACATACCAAAAAGAGCTCAAATTCTTCATAACGTACTGTGCCTTTATTTTTCAGTATCACCACATCTAGTCAGGTTGTTCATGCCACTACTTACAGCTCTTTTATTCTTTTCAACAGTTGCATAGTATTTTATGATTGTTATAATTTAATTGCATCTTTATTGGTAAATATCTGTGTCGTTAAGAGATTTTTACTATTATAAACCAATTTTTCATATTCAAAAAGGGAGAAACTTCCATGGTTAATGTATATAAGCTAAATGTTCAATATGATAAATATCTGTGGAAGTATCCATTTAAAAATACTTATGGTTTCACACACATCAAATTGGCAAAAATGAATTCTGTCCACAGTATGTATGGGTGAAGATGTGGAGAAATGGAAACTCACATGTAGTGGTAGTTGATGTGTAAATTAGGACAATTTCTCTGGAGAAAAATTATTTATTGGTAAATTCAAAGGTGTGCATTGCCCATGACATAACACTTCTTTTCCTAGACTGGCGATTCCTGTGTATCTTTAAAAGTCCTCCTAAGAATTCATCTGAGTAGTTTCCAACCTATAGGGTGCTTTGAAAACATATGGAATATTGATAGTTGCCACAATGACTGGAGGATGGGACTTGTAATTTACCGGCAGGGCTAGGAAAGTTAAACATCTAGCAATACATAGGACAATCTTATACAACAAAGAATTACTTTGTTCACAATTGTATTTTATTTCAAATGTCCTTCTGGAAGCTTACTTACCTAGATGAAACCTCTATTTTTAAGTAATCTGAGTTTAGACTATAAATCCATTTTACATATAAAAATAAAGCATTATTTTTGTATGATATATTATACCCTGAATTATTTTGTTGTTTGGAAATTTACCACGCTGCTGTTTATCATTTGAAACTAATAATAGTAAAACAGGTCATAGTGTTTAAGTCACCAACACAACTATTGTATATTGAAATACATTTACAACATACTCACAATCCGTGTATACAGTCCTGTCTCAATGTATATTTACAACTTCAGTCTATATCCAATATAATTTGCTTTCAGGATGATTATATATTTATGTGCACGTATCCCCCTAATTCACTATATCTGCAAGTATAGTTGTGCCTGATTTTGCATATTAAAATGTGTATTCACTTTAACTTACTTTAATTTGTTTTATGTAGTTATTTTTCCAGATATGTGTACAAACTTATATCTTATCTATGAATATTTTTAAGAAAGAGTAGATGTTATGTGACAAAATAGTTGCTATAAAAAGAGGCAGTTGCATTTGCCTATATTTACACATGTGCACAAAGAATCATAATCATGAATGTTCATTCTACTGTGACTAAAATTTGGAAATATAATAATTCTTAATAGGAAAACAGATACTTTTTGGTCTTTTAATATCAGACACACTATGTACCTATTAAAAGGGATGAATATAATTTATAAATATCAATATAGGGCAGCCTGGGTGGCTCAGAGGTTTAGTGCTGCCTTCAGCCCAGGGCCTGATCCTGGAGACCCAGGATTGAGTCCCACGTCAGGCTCTAGTAGTTCACTTTAAAAATTCTGAAAAACCCACTTGGGAGTTGTCAGTAGGAGGTAAATTAAAGCCTTATGCATTGAAAAGCAAATAACCTGGAAAATGGAGATGCCTAGGCGGCTCAGCAGTTAAGCATCTGCCTTGGGCTCAGGGTATTATTCATACTGGGCTCCCTCTGTGGAGCCTGCTTCTCCCTCAGCCTGTGTCTCTGCCTCTCTCTCTCCTTGTCTCTCATGAATATATAAATAAAGTCTTTAAAAACATCAATATATATAACCTCAAAACAATATGGAGTGCAAAATACTTTCTACATTGATATTATAGTATGGAATAATTTATATGAAGTTTAAAATCTGCTTAACCTTTGGAATATTGTTTAAAGAATTATATATTTGTAATAATTATAATTAATATTATTATAGAAGCATGCAAAAATTCTAAACACTAAATAATGGCATTCATTCTTCCTGAGAATGTAGCAAAGAAGAAGCAGCTTGGGAAGACTTGTACATAGGAGGCCTAAATTTTACCAGAAATGTTTCTTAAATTAAATAATGGATATAGATTTTGTATAATTATTTTTTAATTTTAATTCATCTGAATTATTTCATTACCTTAAAAGTAAAATTATAAAGACAAGGAACAATTATAATTTAAGTTTCAGTAAGTGTTATTACTTTGAGGTACTTTGAATGGATTCATGGAGAATAAAATATAAGCAGGTAACTAAATCCCATACCAGAGCTACGTTTTCAGTATCAAAATGAATAGATTCTTTCTTTTTTCCAATACTTTTTTCAAACCATACAATTTCAGTATTTATATTGAGGTCATGATTTACTTGCACAATGGTTTTCTCTAGTACCTTCTTTTTATTCCTTTAAATATTTTATTTATTTATTCATGAGAGACACACAGAGAGAGGCAGAGACATAGAGGGAGAAGCAAGCTCCATGCAGGGAGCCCGAAGTGGGACTTGATCTTGGGACTTCAGGATTAAGCCCTGAGCGGAAGGCAGATTCTCAACCGCTGAGCCACCCAGGCATCCCTTCTCTAGTACTTCTAATTGTCTTTCCTTTTCTTCTTGAAAGAAGGGCAAGTGAAAGAAAACATAATTTCCTCATATCATTAATGATTTTTGATATTTAGCCACACTATTTGTTAAATGCTTTGGCATTCAATGGATCATTTCTAGGCCTGCTTCCTAATTCTCACACTCTGAATTCTTTTATTACATACTCAGATTTAGGTCCACTCTCTATAGTATTTCTATGTCTTATTCTTTTTTTTTTTTCTGTGTTATTTCTCCAGATTTCATTGTTTTGGCATGGAATTCTGAGTTAAAAATAGTTTTCCTCCAAAACTTGAAGTTCAGTATCTTCTAGCCATCTAATACTTAAGGTTGTTTTCAATCTTAGTTTTTTACTTTGTAATTATTGATTTTCTTTGTAGGATTTCATGCTCCTCATTTTCTCTTGAAATTTTATGAAGATGAATACTTAAAAAATCTCACTTGTTGCTTTTGATTTTTATTATCTGAAAACTTGTGCCTTTTGCCAGCCTTAGAAATGTCACTTATGTGATCACTTTTCCATGCCTTTACTTTCTTTGCTACCTCACTCTGGTTGCCCAGTTAAGTGACACTGACTTTCTAAATTGATCTTCCATGACTCTTGGACTTTTTATCTCTTCATCTCTCCTTTTCTTTTTTTTTTTTTTCCATCCTATTTTCTGGGTTGTTTGCTTGGCTTTTTCTCTCAATCTAAATTTAAATATTTATGTTGGCAAACTTTCCTTATATGATACTGTAGTAACAAGTAACTCTAGAATCTTCATGGCTTACTACTGTGGTCTGTTTTTGACTGCTGCTCCATGGTGGCTATAGTTCTACTCTACCTTTTTTCGTCCCTTTGGGAGACACAATGAAGATAGAGCCAGTTCTCTGGGACCTGCTGTTTTCATGGCAGTAACAATGGTGGGTTCATGCAATATCTATTAAAATTTCTTCTTAAATGTGGTATACGTGAGTTCTGCTCACATTCTGTTGTCCAAAGTAATTCACAAAATAAGGCCAAGCCTGACATTAGTGTGGTTGAAAACAACCTTGACAGAATGCTCTACAGGAACTACAGGAGAATTACAGAAATAATTTGAGCCTATCTTTCTTTTCCTCTGTTGCCTCCATTGTATATTTTTTTGATTTCCCCTTGATATATCTAAACAAAATATTACAATATTGTAAAATCTTTCTGAGAATTCCAATTAGATTTCCATTATTCTTGTTGTTTCCATCTTTCCAGTAACTTATTTAGGTTTATTCTTAGGAGGATTTTTCTATTGTTTACATTTACCATTTATACTTTTACTGTTGATTTCCCTCAATTGTCTGGTGATGTCTGATCATAATTTTAAATTATAGACTTGCTTAATTAAGACATTAGGAAATTATTTCCTATACATTTATCAGATTCATTTTTGAACGAAGAGTTTTTTCTCTGTGTGCATGCTTACCAGACAGATTATACTTCATTTGAGCCAAATGCAAGAAATCAGAGATGATGGGCTTTCAGCCCCAAATGTCAAGCTTGAACAGGACATCAGCTTGGCTCTGAGAGATCCAGCTTCCACTCCCTCACTCCTAGCAGTTGGCTTCCTTTCTTTAGAAGTTATTTTCTGATTTTAAACTGGAGGAGGAATGCCAATAGTGGAAGTGTAATACTGGGAATAGTAAATGTTTGTGTTGGGGATCAAAGAGGGATAAATTCCACGCTGATTCTATAACCAGCTCACCAGTCAGATTACTTTGGCTGCCAGTTACTCTGGTACTCTGTGGGGGCTCTTTCCCTGCTTCAGCCTTTTTTCTTTACATGCATGATTCTTCCCCCTGATCTTGGAGTTAACAATGAATTTTGTTCCAGAAATTGTTTTCTTCCATGTGAAGCTCATAATATTTGATTTGCTGATGTATCTTCTATCATTTTTAGTGTCTTCATGAATTTATTTCTTTTAAAAACATCTCCCTCTTTTGATATCAATGATTTTTTTTTAGCAAGAAAGAAAAGGAAGCATGAGGGCTATTCATCCTCCTGAACTCTAATTGTTTATGTATCTTTTTAATTGTTGAGAACAACTAATTTCCCCTCCAAATAACTGTATTAATTTATTCCCTCAAGATTAATGTATAAAAAACAATGATTTTGGGGTACCTGGCTCAATCAGTTAAACATCTGACTCCTGATTTCAGACTGGGTCTTGATCTTGGGGTCAGGAGTTCAGGCCCTGAATTGGGCACCCTGCTAGGTGTGGAGCTTACCTAAAAAAAAACCCCACAATAATTATTTTACCACATACTTGCTAACAGAAGATATGGCAGTATTTTGTATAATTATCACCAATGTCATAGAAATAAGATATTATCTTATTATGGCTTTAACTTGCATTTTCTTGTTAGTAGTGAAGCCAAATGTGTTCATGTATGTTAATTTGGCTATTTGCATTTTTCTTCTAATTATCTACTTATTTCCCCTGCCAAAATTGTCTTCTATTAAATTTTGTTACTGACTTTATTTTTTAAAGATTTTATTTATTTATTCATGACACACACACACACACACACACACACACAGAGAGAGAGAGAGGCAGAGACACAGGCAGAGGGAGAAGCAGGCTCCATGCAGGGAGCCTGACGTGGGACTCGATTCCGGGTCTCTAGGATCACGCCCTGGGCCGAAGGTGGCACTAAACCATTGAGCCACCCGGCTGCTCTGTTACTGACTTTAGAATATTTTTTTATTTGTTGTTTATCTTTTAAGTTTTTATTGTGCCTTTGACACATAGATTTTTATATGATTGAATGCATCTTTTCATTTTAATTTTTGAGTTCATATATTTTAAGAGCATTGTGTCTAACTTCATATTATTACTTTTTTATTATGTTTTTATACTATATCTTCTTCCTTTGATGACTTTTTGTACATTTACAAATTTTTTTGTTTTATATTTTCATCCTTAGCTAACTGAAATATATTTTTGTGTGATACTAATTAGAGATTTAACTGAATTCTTCATATATATGACTATTTTACCAAGGACAGTTTTTGAGTGGCACATCACTATTTTGTTATTTGAAACACAACACTTATTATGTACTAACTCTGTGTGTGTGTTTGTGTGTGTGTGCACACATGGGTATATACATATATACCTCTTAGTTTTAATATGGTTACCTTATTCTATTACGTTTTTTTCTGTATTCATATTCTAGCAATAATATCATATGGTTTATTTAGCATTATTAGTAGGATATTTTGACATCTGATAAATAAGACTGCTTTTCCTTTATTTGGTGTAGCATTTTGCCAGCTCACTCCTTTTGATGACTTATACCTTTCATTAGCCTTCATAGCTTGGTAAATTAGGAACCACTAGTTTTTTAAAAATGTGTCTTTATTCCTCTTTGTACATACTTCCTTTCAGATAAAAAGTTAGTTTCTTTCAAATGACTTATTTGAAATGTTTGAAATTTTTTAAAATGTGAAAAATAAACAAACTTACTACATTAAATAGTTTAGCATTAATTTGGCATATATTTTCATTACTCTCCTTTCTAATATATTCTTTATTATGAATTATTACTCATTGTGAGTTTGGACATTTTAAAAAAAAGATTGTTTTATTGCCTTTGTAATCATCTTTCTCTGTACCTCCTCCTACAGTCTTACTGTTTTTCTTTTTCTTTTTGCATTTTTCTTTTAGTACTGATTAATAAGAAAATTAGTGGTTTTATAAGTTGAAATATCTCATAAGACCAAATAGCTGTTCAACTAGTATCTTGTGTTTTTATGTAGACTGTTGTATACATTGTGGATTATAATGATTATTTATTCCTTTCCAATATTTAAAAGACTTATTTTTCATCCAATTTTATGGTATTAAAAAGTACCTATAGCTTAGAACATTCACAGCAATAAAAAGAGATTCTACAGATTCAGATTACAAAAGACGTGTCTGATAAAACACTATTATTCAGGGTGCCTGGGTGGCTCATTTGGTTAAGTGACTACCTTCGGCTCTGGTCATGATTCCAGGGTCCTGGAATTCAGCCCCATGTCAGGCTCCCTGCTCAGTTGGGAGGTCTACTTCTCCCTCTCATTCTGCCTCTCCACCTCCCCCACCCTGTTCATGCTCTCTTTCTCTCTCTCAAATTAGTAAATAAAATCTTTTAAAAACTGACTATTATTTAAAATATACAAAAATGCTAAAACCAAGAAGAAATTGAATAACGATTAAAAATGGCTCAAAATTGAGTCATTTTGTTGTACATCTGAAAATAATATAACATTGTCAACTATATGCAAATTAAAAAAAATTTAAACAAATGGCAAAAGAATTAATAACCACTTCACCAGAGAAGATATACAGATGGCAAATAAGCATATGCAAACATGCTCAACATCATATATTGTTAGGAATACAAATTAAGGGGCACCTGAGTGGCTCAGACACTAAAGCATCTGGCTTCGGCTCAGGTCATGATCTCAGGGTCTTGAGATCAAGCCCCACATCACACTTCTTGCTCAGCAGAGTATCTGCTTCTCCCTCTCCTTCTGGCCCTCCTCCTATATGCTCTCTCTGTCTCAAATAAATAAATAAAACCTTAAAAAAGGAATGCAAATTAAAACAACAATGAGATATCACTACACATGTATTAAAGTTATCAAAATCTGGAACACTGATATATCAAATGCAATGAGGGATGAGGAGTAACAAGAACACACTAATTCATTGCTAGTGGGAATCAAAAATGTTGCAGGCACATTCAAAGGCAGTTGGGAAGTTTCTTATAAAAGTAAACATGGGACACCTGGGTGGCTCGGTTGGTTAAGCATCTTCTTTTGACTCAGGTCACGATCCCAGGGTCTTGGGATTGAGCCCTGTATTGGGCTCCCTGCTCAGTGGGGAGCCTGTTTTTCCCTCTTCCTCTCCTGCTCCCCTTGCTTGTGTTCTCTTGCTCTCTTTTTCAAATAAATAAATAAAATCTTAAAAAAATAAACATATTCTTAATATATGATCCAGCAGTTGTGTTCCCAGGTATTTATAAACCCAAAAGAATTGAAAACTCATGTCCACACAAAAAACTGCATGTGGAAGCTTATAGCAGCATTAGTCATAATTATTCAAACTTGAAAGCAATGAAACTGTCCTTCAGTAGGGGAATAAATTGAATCACCGGGACACCTGCACCCCGATGTTTCTAGCAGCAATGTCCACAATAGCCAAACTGTGGAAGGAGTCTTGGTGTCCATTGAAAGATGAATGGATAAAGAAGATGTGGTTTATGTATACAATGGAATATTACTCAGCCATTAGAAGCGACAAATACCCACCATTTGCTTCAACGTGGATGGAACTGGAGGGTATTATGCTGAGTGAAGTAAGTCAATCAGAGAAGGACAAACATTATATGTTCTCATTTATTTTGGGAATATAAATAATAGCAAAAGGGAATATAAGGGAAGGGAGAAGAAATGTGTGGGAAATATCAGAAAGGGAGACAGAACATAAAGACTCCTAACTCTGGGAAACGAACTAGGGGTGGTGGAAGGGGAGGAGGGAGGGGGGTGGGGGTGAATGGGAGATGGGCACTGAGGGGGACACTTGACGGGATGAGCACTGGGTGTTATTCTGTATGTTGGCAAATTGAACACCAATAAAAAATAAATTTATTATTAAAAAATAACAAATGAATAAATAAATAAATAAATAAATAAATAAATAAATTAAATAAAAAACCATGAAATTTTAGTGAAGATGGAAAACAAAGGGACATCTTTTTTTCTAAACTGTATATTTGCAATATATCTGTGAAAGGATGTTTATGATGGTTATTTTTAGTTTCTAGTATGTAGTTAAGGACTTTTCATAACTTTTGTTATTTTTCATGCTTTTTTCATGTCATAGGATTTTGAAGAAGCTCAGAAAGAAGGAAAGGTTGTTTGTTCCATGATTAACATTTGTGCTTATTTAAACCCAGTAGAATCTCTAATAAAAATAGCGTGAACTTAACATTGAATATTGCTAAAATCCTTGTTTTGATATTTTACTAAGTAGCATGTAGTAAGTAGTGATATGTAACACTAAAGTTGGTGATTCCCATGAAAGTTGAATAATTTAAAGGGAAGAAACATTGCATTTTGTAGTACCATAAAAAATATTAATAATCTGTAGTCAGAAAAAAATTTGTGTAGTTTATTTGACAAGAATGGGTTAACTGAGCAGAATTTAATTACTCACATGCTACGCATTCTAAGGAGAGATCTGTTTTCTGAACTGTTCCTTAGCTAGCTTCTTGATGATAACATCTGACCCCTTGTAATATTCTGCATGATAAGAGGGTTTTTATATGCCTGCAGCCGTTGGCTATATTGTATCAATTGGACTAGAAAAGTTTATTCTAGCATTATGATTTATGGTGAATGCCTGCTTTTCTTTCTCTGAGGTAGGATGCCTGGACACTGAGTAGCTGAGATCAGTCATGTGGGCGCTGCATGCCTACATGACTGAACCCCAGTAAAACACCTAGACATCAAGGCTTCTGGTTAGAAGACTTTGCATATGTAATCATACAACTGTGCTGAGAGAATTAGTGTGGCCCTGTTTTGATTCCACTGGGAGAGGATACCTAGAGGAGTATGCCTGGCTTCTCTTGGACATCTTTTCACATCTTCACATATCTTTTCACTTTGCTGATTTTAATCTGTATCCTTTTACCGCAAATAAACCATAACCATAGGTATAATAGTTTGTGTCCCATAAGTCCCCCTAGTGAATCATCAAGTCTGAGGCTAGTCTTGCAGATCCCTGACATGATTGTATATGAACATCCCAGGCTTTGCTAAAATGTTGATTATAGTATATTCACATATCCATTTCAAAATGTACTTGTGAAAAATATTGTCATAGCAAGACTGTGTGGTCCAAGTGCTAGAGTGTGGCCTAGTAGCTTTTGTTGCCTAAATTATAGCTGTTTAAAATTTATCAAATGTGATACAAGCAGAATTAAATAATTGTTGTTGTATAGGAAGTCTACTTTAAAATTGAAGTTTAGGGCATCCCAGGTGGCTCAGCCATTTAGCACTGCCTTCAGTCCAGGGCGTGATCCTGGAGACCAGGGATGGAGTCCCACCTCAGGCTCCCTGCATGGATCCTGCTTCTCCCTCTGCCTGTGTCTCTGCCTCTCTCTCTCTCTCTCTGTGTGTGTCTCTCCTGAGTAAATAAATAAAATCTTTAAAAAAATTGAAGTTTAAATGAAAGTTTAGAATGTAAGGGATCCCTGGGTGGCGCAGCGGTTTGGCGCCTGCCTTTGGCCCAGGGCGCGATCCTGGAGACCTGGGATCGAATCCCACGTCGGGCTCCCGGTGCATGGAGCCTGCTTCTCCCTCTGTCTGTGTCTCTGCCTCTCTCTCTCTCTCTGTGACTATCATAAATAAATAAAAAAATAAAAAAAAAATAAAGTTTTTTTTTAGAATGTAAGAGTTTAAGAAAATAATAGATATTTACTTAAGATTAAGGAACATGCATAATATTACAGTATTTTTTCTTTGATAAAACTTGTATCTCCTTTTCTTTGACACTGCCTATAAGAATGTGACTATTTTTATTTTTTAATTTTTTTAAAGATTTTATTTATTATTTATTTATTTATTTATTTATTTATTCATTTATTTATTTATTTATTTAAGATACAGAGAGGGAGAGAGAGAGAGAGAGAGGCAGAGACACAGGCAGAGGGAAAAGCAGGCTCCATGCAGGGAGCCCAATGTGGGACTCGATCCCGGGCCTCCAGGATCACGCCCTGGGCCGAAGGCAGGTGCTAAACCGCTGAGCCACCCAGGGATCCCTGACAACTATTTTTAAATTGAAGTTCTGTCTTGTTTATCACAAATTTTTAACCGAGAGTGTGTTATTATTCAGGTACCACTCAGATTAGCTAAAGAACATTATTTAATTGTTTAATTACCCTTGAACTATTGGGACAGTCTTGCCTGATCATAATATGTTGTGCTTGTTATGCTCTTCTAGCTTGTCATATTATATTCAGGATTCTTACAAGCAGAATCATACAGAAAAGTAATATTTTTTTATAAAGTTTTCTTTCTTTTTTTAAAAAAATTATGTTTTATTGGTGTTCAATTTGCCAACATATAGAATAACACCCAGTGCTCATCCCGTCAAGTGCCCACCTCAGTGCCCGTCACCCAGTCACCCCTACCCCCCGCCCTCCTCCCCTTCCACCACCCCTTGTTCGTTTCCCAGAGTTAAGAGTCTTTCATATTCTGTCTCCCTTTCTGATATTTCCCACTTATTTTTTTCTCCTTTCCCCTTTATTTCCTTTCACTATTTTTTATATTCCCCAAATGAATGAGACCATATAATGTTTGTCCTTCATAAACCACATCTTCTTTATCCATTCATCTTTCGATGGACACCGAGGCTCCTTCCACAGTTGGCTATTGTGGACATTGCTGCTATAAACATCGGGGTGCAGGTGTCCCGGCGTTTCATTGCATCTGTATCTTTGGGGTAAATCCTATTTTTAACTCTTTGAGGAACCTCCACACAGTTTTCCAGAGTGGCTGTACCAGTTCACATTCCCACCAACAGTGGAGGGTTCCCCTTTCTCCACATCCTTTCCAACATTTGTGGTTTCCTGCCTTGTTAATTTTCCCCATTCTCACTGGTGTGAGGTGGTAACTCATTGTGGTTTTGATTTGTATTTCCCTGATGGCCAGTGATGCGGAGCATTTTCTCATGTGCTTCTTGGCCATGTCTGTGTCTTCCTCTGTGAAATTTCAGTTCATGTGTTTTGCCCATTTCATGATTGGATTGTTTCTTTCTTTGCTGTTGAGTTTAATAAGTTCTTTATAGATCTTGGAAACTAGCCCTTTATCTGATACATCATTTGCAAATATCTTCTCCCATTCTGTAGGTTGTCTTTTAGTTTTGTTGACAGTATCCTTTGCTGTGCAGAAGCTTCTAATCTTGATGAAGTCCCAGTAGTTCATTTTTGCTTTTGTTTCCCTTGCCTTCATAGATGTATCTTGCAAGAACTTACTGTGGCCAAGTTCAAAAAGGGTGTTGCCTGTGTTCTCCTCTAGGATTTTGATGGAATCTTGTCTCACATTAAGATATTTCATCCATTTTGAGTTTATCTTTGTGTCTGGTGCAAGAGAGTGGTCTAGTTTCATTCTTCTGCATGTGGATGTCCAATTTTCCCAGCACCATTTATTGAAGAGACTGTCTTTTTTTCCAGTGGATAGTCTTTCCTCCTTTGTCGAATATTAGTTCACCATAAAGTTGAGGGTCACTTCTGGATTCTCTATTCTGTTCCATTGATCTATGTGTCTGTTTCTGTGCCAGTACCACACAGTCTTGATGACCACAGCTTTGTAGTACAACCTGAAATCTGGCATTGTGATGCCCCCAGCTATGGTTTTCTTTTTTAAAATTCCCCTGGTTATTCGGGGTCTTTTCTGATTCCACACAAATCTTAATATAAAAGTTTCTTATCAAACTTACACTTGCCTCAAGAATCTATTAATGCATATATTTATTTATTTATTATTTATCCAGTATTTAAATATTCCCTACTATGTGCAATATATTAGGATGGTTTATATCAAGGAGATAGACAATTACAAGGATTGACAAAAATGTATAAAAATTGGAACTCTCAGGGCAGCCCCGGTGGCTCAGCCGTTTGGCACTGCCTTCAGCCCAGGATGTGATCCTGGGGACCTGGGATCGAGTCCCACATTGGGTTCCCTGCATGGAGCCTGCTTCTCTCTCTGCCTGTGTCTCTGCGTTGCTCTCTCTCTCTCTGTATCTGTCATGAATAATCAAAATCTTAAAAAACAAACAAAAAACAAAACAAAACAAAACCCTGGAACTCTCATGCATTTCTGGTGTAAATGTAAAATAGTACAGGCATTTCATTTAAAAAGTTTGGTAGTTTTTTAAAAAGCTAAAGATGAATTTAACATAAACCCCAGAAATTGTGTTCCTCAGTATTTTCCTAAGAAATATTAAAAAAGAAATGGAGGGATAACTGGGTGGCTCAATCAGTTAAACATCCAACTCTTGATTATGGTTCAGGTGATGATCTCAGAGACCTGACATTGAGCCCCTCATCAGGCTCTATGTTGGGTGTGGATCCTGTTTAAGATTTTCTTGTCTTCCTATTCCTCTGCTCCTCCTCCACTCACTCACACTGTCTCCCTGAAAAAATTAAATGAAATTTAAACAATTCAAATATTTATTAATTGGTGAAAGGATAAATAATGTGTTTATCTCAATACAAGAGAATAATTTTAAGAAATAACAAGGAATGAATCACTGTTACATAGCACAATGGTGATGAACCTAAAAAACTTTATGCTAAGTGAAAGAAGATAATAACAGAAGACTACATATTATATGATTACATTTGAATGAAATGTCCAGAAATAGCAACTTTACAGATACAGAGAGCAGGCCAGTTTTTGCCTTGACTGAGAGAGGTATTTCTTTTCTGAAAAGAAATATGAAGGAATCTTTTGAAAGGATGGGTGTGTTCCAAAAGCGGATTGTTTTAATGATTATATAATTCTGTAAATTTTTTATAAACCATACAATGGATGAATTTATTTTATGTATGTGTATGTATACACACACATGTATATAGTTCCTCAAGTTGTTTACAAAAATAGATTAGACTCAACAGAATACAGGGTTAGAAAACTGAATATAGGATTGTTAAAATATCCAAACTGAAGCTCAGACAGGGAAAAAAATGGAAAGTTTACTAAACAATGTGAGGAATATTTGTGTAACCAAATGAGGAGAAGAGGAAATCAGGCATTGTTGAGTAAAGTAAGTATAGGATATCTGGGACATCATGAAAGTCTCTACTATGTATGTAGTTCAGAGTAACAGAGGAGAAGGGAAAAAGAGTCAAGCAGTATTTGAAGACATATTGCCTGGGAAGAAAAGTCTTCATGGGTTGAGATAATATTATTAAAAACTAAAATAACAACTTAGGAGGCAAAGATATGGATTATTTAAAAAATGTGAATAATTTTTGACTTTTCAAAATATGGAGACAGAAGATAGTCATATATGATGTACTGAAAAAATATATCAATCTAAAGTATTATAACCAGCTGATATATCTTATAAAATTATGAGATCGTTGTAAAATAAATACATTTCTATATGTTTTTTGTTGAACATACTTCTTTTTTTTAAAAAGATTTTTTATTTATTTATTCATGATAGACATAGAGAGAGAGAGAGAAAGAGAGAGAGAGAGAGAGAGAGAGAGAGAGAGAGGCAGAGACGAACAGGCTCCATGCAGGGAGCCCGATGTGGGACTTGATCCCGGGACTCCAGGATCACACCCTGGGCCAAGGGCAGGCGCTAAACCGCTAAGCCACCCAGAGATCCCCCTGTTGAGCATACTTCTTTGGGGAATTTACATTGGAGTGAACTTGCTGGGATTTAGATTGTGCATTTGTTGAGATTTATTAGATACTATTAGCAACTTCCCCCAAAGTTAGATGCTATACTACATTATACAATCACCAACAATATGTGATCCTTCTTGTTGCTCATCAACCTTATCAATATTCATCATCACTTTCTATTTTCCATCATTCTGTAGAATGTTTTGGTATCTTAGTTGTGGTTTAATTGATATTTTCCTAATAGCTATTTATTTTAAATACCTCTTCACATGGTTAGAGCATTTGGAAATCTTATTTGTAACTATTCAAGATTTTTCCCATGTTTTTAAATTGACTAGTGGTTTTTTTTTCCCTTCTGATTTTTTTGTGAAGTTATTTGCAGCAAATGGCATTAATGGTAATCTTGTTAGCACTGTTATTCATAAGAACCTCAAATTAGAAACAACCCAAATGCTAATAAACAACATAATGGATTAATAAAATATGGTATTTTTATAAAATGAATACTACATAGAAATGAAAATGAATAAACTTCTAGTACATACAACAACATGAATGGATAACACAAACATAATTGGGAGGGAAAGAAGTCACAATTGAATATAAACTCTATTTATATGGTTTTCCACAATAGACAAACCAAAATCTAGAAGGATGATTAACTTTATCAAGGTTCATTAATGAATGAGAGGGGGAGTGAGGAGAACTTTTTTCTAGAAATTATTCTATTTTTTTTGGTATGGATGATTGTTTTATGGTTATACTCATGATATATACTCATCAAAGGAGTATTTAAATTTTTGCCCTTTTCTTTTTTTATTCTGAGTTTACATTAACAGAAGAGGAGAAAATAAAACAAGGTAATTTGACACTGCAAGTAACTATTAATTCAGTCAGTGACAGATTTATTTTATAGATAATTTGCTGATTATCTAGTATAGTTTTCCACAACATGTAATATCTTTAGTAAATATGTTTCTTTAATAATATAAAACATTGATTTTTTAAAAAAAAATAGACTTCCAATGATTTATTTGGACCAAAATAGATTTATATTTTCTAGCAAAAAACACAAACTATTGGCAATCATAACTAAAAAGTCAGGTACATTTTAAAAACGTTTGGAATTCTTTTATGAGGGTCCTTTGTGAGCTTATGTTGAAATTTGTCCTTACATCTGTGTGCTGTAGAAATGTTATTTGATTCAAATGTGAAATTGCATTGCTTCCAACACCATTATCAGGCCTTGCTTAAAATGTATCTCAAACTTGTGTTTTAAATTTTTTTATCTTGCAGCTAGCTATGGCATTAATTTAGAATGATGTGTGATTTGCAAACAGCAATTTTGACATTCAGATAGATCATATCTCTGCTCATAGGAACTTCTAAGTTGTATGCATAATATTGCCTGTGTTTTAGTATCATGAAAAGTTTTATTTTTTGCAGCTTTATAAGAAACTAAAATGCAACCTGTTAAAGTAGAAATGTCTGAAAAACTAAGATACAAATACGTTTGTTATGTTTTCTTTGAGAAGTAGAGACACAGTTATACTTTTACCTTTTCCAACATAAGCTACCTTGCTGCATCACTAATATTTATTGATCTTAGCAAGTAAAAATATGAAAATAGATAAAACATATTTAAAATGTAAATTATCTAAAAAATTTCCTAAAGCTTATATTAGAAATGTCAGAAGGTTAAAAGAAAGATTTAATGTATAGAGATGGCCATGTCTACATGAAGTATAATGTTGAGGTTGACTGAGATATGGAATTTCATTTGATGTTTTGCTTAATTATTGAAAAGATTAACTTTATTTATTTATTTATTTATTTATTTATTTATTTATTTATTATTTTATTTCATGAGAGACACACAGAAAGAGAGGCAGAGACATAGGCAGAGGGAGAGCGGGCTCCCCGTAGGGAGTCCGATGTGGAGCTCAATCCCAGGATCTCAGGATCATTACCTGAGCCAAAGGCAGATGCTCAACCACTGAGCCACTCAGGTGCCCCTATCATATATTTATGTTATTGAAACTAAGAACCCCTGATATATTTTTCTTTTTTTAAAGGTGTCTTTGGTTTTTGAAGTGACCTGCGTTTCTGTTGTTATTTATTCCCTTATATAGTTCTGTCTCACACTGCAAACAGCTACTTGATTAAGCATACATACATTGGGACCTGTTGTTCTGAAACACTCTTGAGACCCAGACACTGTGTTAAGAAACACACAATATATGAAGATACTAACTGGGGGCTGGTGGAGAGAGGGAGAGAGAAAGAGAGACAAGACTTTCAGCAGTTCAAAAGTTTTTCTTATGGTCAAAACCCATTTATTTTTGGTTATTCTTTATCACCACTACATAATGTAATCTGATATCAATAAATGCATGGATTATTAAATCAATTAAGCACATTGCCAGGGGAAAATAATTTGTAACTGGATTTTTAAATCTACTCATAAGGAAATGAAGAATGAGAGAGAGTTATGTTATACCTGTTTATTTAGAACAAAGAAATCAAAAGATGAGAGTTTATATTCTGAAACTTGTGCAGACTTCAGAGCAATAGAAGTTGAATTCTTTGATTGTCCTTTACATTTACCTACCACAGCCTGAACCCATCATATCTATTTTCCAAGAAAAGCTTTGCACTTCATTAAAAAAAAAAAGTTTCATCTATATAATTTATTTTCATTTTTTTTTTTTTTTTTGTTTAAAAATTAGGGAATAGAAGGGAAGGGAGAAGAGATGGGTGGGAAATATCAGAAAGGGAGACATAACATAAAGACTCCTAACTCTGGGAAATGAACTGGGGGTGGTGGAGGGGGAAGGGGGTGGGGGTGGGGGTGAATGGGTGATGGGCACTGAGGGGGGCACCTGACGGGATGAGCACTGGGTGTTATTCTGTATATTGGCAAATTGAACACCAATAAAAAATAAATTTATTATTAAAAAAATACAATTCTGTTCAGGAGCATACCAAGTTCATTTTAGATATATCTCTCCTACATATTAACATGATCTGACTTACAACTTTTCTACTACTTGATAGTAAACTACTCTTTGCCAATTTCCCTTAAAATATCACATGGAACTGAATTAATATATAAACCTATAAAGTAGTTGTTGCAAACCAGAGACTTCAGTTTAGGACAGCCAGCATGCTTTGTTGAGTTAAGATAGTGAAATTACCATTAAACTCACTTATAAATGGTTTTGGCTGAAAAGAAACAGTCCAACTGACCACAGGCTTCACCATAAATCTCTTCACACGATTTAATCTGTCTAGTCCCTATAAGAATTTGCAGTTTTGCTTTTCATTTACAGTAGCAGATACCTTACCTGATCTATAAAGAGCAGGTCACAGGAATCAGATCAAACTTTGTCCAATTCCTGAGACACCCTTTATTATTGAGCTCATTCCTTCAAAGTGGGTTATATTCCATAAATCAATTTTCCCATTTACATGTAGAAATAATTGCACCAACACTCTGTAAGACTATCCAACAGAACTCTTTTCAGTGATAGAAATGTTCTATACTTACACTTTTTATTACAGGAGCCATTCCCCAAATTGTCTATTGAGCATTTAATATGTTAATTTTTTTCACAGGATATCAGCCCTTTTCTTCTAAAACTAGGTATTACGAGATATTCCATTCTATGTTGCCTCAGAATTTTGACTGGCTTGGTATCTTATAGTTATTTGTCACCCCTAAAAATGCTCACTGAAAGCAAAAGGCAAATGGTAATAGGTATCTAAGACCATGTGCCTTCTTCTGGGATTAGTAGTTTGACAAATGCTGGCTGTGGATATAAAGGACAATTTCACTCACATCTAAATTAACCCGTGCTTCTCTCTAGAAAGCAACATATTTCCTAAAAACCTATAGTTTTTCCTATGGTAGTTAAGTTTATTTCTGTGAAGTAAAATCTATTAACAATTATTTAAATAGGTGGGCAAACAGTAGTGTTCTGGATCCTAGGCTCTTGCCCACAGGCCTGACACCCTAAGAACTGACTTGGACTGCCATGATGCTGATGCTGATGTCATTTCCCTCCTTCTTTGTCTGAAGATGTGGCCTTTATTACTCTTGATCGATGCTGATAAATAGCACATACTTTAGCAAGTCTTGAAAAAAGGAAAATGAGGGTGGGAAGGAAAAGTAATAGAGAAAGTTGAGAAGTAAATTAAAAGGTACTTTTGCTACCTAGTAGTATATTATTATATTATATTAGATAAGATATATTAGATAGGACTAAGAACTTTAGGGATTACTGCAGTAGTAATAATAATTGTAGTTGTATTCCTCACATTTTGTACATCTAGTTACCATCTTGCTGTCCACTCAAGCCTTCTGACTTCTTCCTCAGGCCATCAATCCCATGAGCATACTCAATCTTTATTCCAAATAAAATCTTGTTTGAAATGAATGGATATGACAGTTCTGGTTCATCTGGCTGTTCTTGACCCCCATAAGCCTTGCCAGACTATCAACATTTCAAGTATTCTTGCTTCATAAATACTTGCAGGACAAATATTGACAGCCCAGGCTCCATCCGTTGCATATAATCCTTTGTGAGAACTAAAATACAATGGCATTTTTTACCTTAGGAATTGTCAAGCAGAATTTGGACTTTCTCTTGAGCTTTTCTGCTAACCTTATTAATCTCTATAGGATGGATCGTGATCAGTCAGTTCTCCAAAATTTCTATCACTCCATTATAGGCTTTAGAATTGATGCAAGGCAAATCCTGGAAAATACTACAATTTTCCAAGATGTGCAACATTGAAAAGCTCTTGCATTCCACAATTTTCCCCAGTTTAATCCAATTCATCTACTTCTTTCAAGATGTGAAGCTTGACATATTTTTCTCTTTTCCCAAAAACCTACATGAATCTTTCCAAATAAGCCCTTCCCTTTTCCAACATCAGATATTTACTCTCTCTTTGGGAACAAATACACCTCAGCAGAAAAAGATTTTATAGAAATTGTAAATACTTGGCTGAAAGCCTCTATCCAGTCAGCAGTATTATTATAAATCAGGCAAAAGATAAAAATGACAAGCTCTATGTATTTTTAAAATAGAGAATTTTCAATCCATAGCAAAATAGAGTGGAAGGTACAGAATTCCCATATATTTCTGCCTCCACACATGCATGACTTCCCTATTATCAACATCACCTGGCAGGGTGATACATTGTTATATTTGATGAACCTACACTGACACATCATCATCACCCAAATTTCATAGTTAACATTAAGGTTCACTCCTGGTACTGTATATCCTATGGGTTTTGATAAATGAATAATAATACATATCTACCATGACAGTGTGATATGAAATAGTTTCACTGACCCAAAATCCTCCTTGCTCTGCCTATTCATCTTCCACCTCCCCAAACCCTGGCAACCATTGATCTTTTTACTGTTTCCATACTTTTGCCTTTTCTGGAATGCCATATATTTGGAATCATACATATGTAGCCTTTCCAGATTGACTCCTTTCACTTAGTATCATATATTTAAGTTTCCTCTATTTCTTTTCATGGTTTGGTAGATCATATATATTTAGTGCTAAATAATATTCTGCAGTCTAGATATACCACAGTTCTTTATCCAGTCACCTACTTAAGAAGATTTTGGTTACTTTCTGGTTAGGTCAATTATGAATAAAGTCACTATAAACGTCAGTGTGGGGCAGCCCCGGTGGTGCAGAGGTTTAGCGCCACCTGCAGCCCAGGGCGTGATCCTGGAGACCCTGAGTCGAGTCCCACGTCCGGCTCCCTGCATGGAGACTGTTTCTCCCTCTGCCTGTGTCTCTGCCTTTCTCTCTCTGCATTTCTATGAATAAATAAATAAATAAATAAATAAATAAATAAATAAATCTTTAAAAAAATAAACGTCAGTGTGCAGCTTTTTGTGTGGATGTAATTTTTCAGCTCCTTTGGGTGAATATCAAGGAGCGTGATTGCTGATTCCTATGGGTAGACTATAGATTATTACTATTATTATTATTATTATTAAAAGATTTTATTTATTTATTTATTTATGAGAGACACAGAGAGAGAGAGAGAGGCAGAGACACAGGCAGAAGAAGGCTCCATGCAGGGAGCCTGATGTGGGACTGGATCCCCGGGTCTCCAGAATCACGCCCTGGGCGGAAGGCAGGCGCTAAACCACTGAACCACCCAGGGATCCCCTATAGGTTATGTTTTTATTATTTTTAAATTTTGCGAGGAACTGCTAAACTGTCTTCTAAGATGGCTATCCTCTTTTGCATTCCCACCAGCAATACAGGAGATTTCTTGCTTCTGCACATCGTCATCAGTACTTGTCAGTGCTCTGGATTTGAGCCATTCTAATATGTGTGTAATGGTATCTCATTGCTAATTTAATGTGCACTTCCTTGATGACATGTAATATAGAGCATGCTTTCATAGGCTTATCTGCCACCTGTATATTTTCTTTGGGGAGGTGTCAAAGTCTTTCACTCATATTTTAATCAGTTGTTCTCTTTTCTTATTGTTACTATCACATAGGGTGTTGAACATCTTTCATATTCTGTACATTTTTCTAGGGCAAAAAAAGAAACTGAAATTCCCGTGCTTTTGTATAAGCCATTGATCTAACACAAGTGCAAGAAATAACTATCAAAAGGATAAAAAAAAGAACAAAGTGGACACATTAGGGAAAAGTGCAATTGGTCTTTGCTCAATTGGCATCACCATACTGCCCCCACTACAATCTTCTGGGGGCACTGGTAAATGGGAAGTTCAAATATTGGTTGTGATTAGATGATATAGGGCACGAAGTAACCTTTAAGCAACAGATGACAACTTCTAAAAACTGTGATGGGCTCATAGTCTAGAAGTTTGATTTATGGTCATTACCTCTGGATGTGTTGAGGAAGTAAAAGGAACTTTGGGAAAAGCAAAATTACTATTTATAATCTAATTCTATTTCTGTATTATTCCGTCATCCATCCATCCATCTAAATATGTATCTCCTAAAATTTGAATTTCTAAGGTAACAAGTTAAAATAGTGAAACCATGTGACACCTTTTGCCTTCCTCAACTGGGAAGTATAAAGTATGCATGCTGACAGCACCTAATAAGTGTCTCATTTCATCCCTGGAGTAGCTAAGAAATATCAAAATGAGTTTGCTCTTTCTCTTTTATTCCATTGAGACATAATTACCTTAATACTGCAAATTTGATTTCTCTCTCAACTCTTTTTCTCACTCCTCCCTATATACCCATTGTGTTTCCTTTACTAACAGCAACATAAAAAAGAAACTAAAAAAATAGTAGCTTAGATTTTTTCTAGACGTCCAGCCTAAAGAGAGTGAAGTAGGTGCTCTTTGATCTCTTTTCTCTGCTTGAAACATATAGAGGTGAGCTAGCCATGAAGGAAGAGAAATGCAAAGTACTGAGAAAGACTGCATCCTCAGGCTTGGTGGACTGTTAGTCTGGAAGTAGACAGAGGCAACTCGAAGATTTATTCCTATGAATTAAAGGATGAAAATTCGCTCCACAGGAGGTAAAGCATTGGAGCTAATCCCACTGCTACAAATCACTGTTGAGATAGAGCTAAACACTGCCTGGGGACTCAAAATTAATAAAATTGCAGACTTAGGGAGGGAGGTATACATGGAACAGTGAACAGAGAGGAAAGAAATGTTGCTACTGTCTTGGAGTTTGATTTGGCAATTTATACTTGTTGCTTTTGTTTTTGTAGGACCTTGAAAATGCAATAAAAGTCTAGAGTCTAAACTGATATTTGAATAGCTGGCTAAAGAAAACAGCAAAATGTGTGGTTATGAGGTAGAGAAGAGATAGGGATATAGAAATGAGAGATGAAAGGAGAGAAAGAGAAGGAATAAATCATAACGAATCTGCAAATCATGTTTAAAACAAGTGCTGAATATAAATGCTAACAAGGACTGCCAATAAAATGAAGCATTTGGTGATAGGCTTACTCCAGGTGAAATTAATACAATAAAGCAGTTTCAGAAGAACAAAGAAAAAAATTATTCAGGATGTTCAAAAAATAAAAGGACAATATATGTAGAAAGTGTTGGATTTCTATGAATACAAAATGACCTCAGATGTTTTAAGTACAATAACAATAATAGCAAAGTTCTGAGCTTATCTGTTTCTTTGCTTGTTGTCATCTGGGTATTGCTCTCAGCTTCTAGAGGTCAATTGTAGGTCTTGCTATAAGGCTCCCTCCATGAGCAAGTGGTTCACAGTATGGTTGTTTGCTTCTTCAAGGCCAACAAGGAACTTTTACTTCAAATCTCTTCCTCCAGGGAACACCTGGACCCTAAGCCCACCCAAAGCAAGCTCTATTTTGATAAATCCAAATCAACTGATCAGGAACCTTAATTACATCTGTAAAATCCCTTTATATTTGCCATATATTGTAACTTAAACACAAGAATGAAATTCCATCATATTCACAACTTCCATCACTGAGAGAAGTTTATACAGGAATGTACCTTGTGGGGGGGGGTACAAATATTTTGGGGACCATCCTATAAGCCTATCAGATCATCTATAACTTATAGTCTAGTGAGTTCTATTTGGCCTAAACCTCTTTTACATCTCTTTCAAATTGATTTCAAATTAGTGCATTTATTTAAAATTATGGTAATTATAAGAAAACTAGACTTTCCATAACCTGAAATCTAACTGAAACTATGAATGCTTATGTAAAACCAGTGACTTGTAGAAGATATAAAATCTACAGTTTAATATTACCTTTAATGTTTTAAGCCATAACAATAATAGCAAAGTTATAAGATGAATCCTCAGAAGCTTCAGATAAATCCTTTCTAGGATTATGGCTGAGTTAGTTTCCTAGGGCAGCCATAACAAAGTGCCACAAACTGGGTGGCTCCAAACAACAGAAATTTATTGTCTCACAGTTCTAGAGGCCAGAAGTCCAAAATCAAGCTTTTAGGGCCATGTTACCCTGGAAAACTGTAGGGAAAAGATCCTTCTTTGTCCTTTCCTAGCTTCTGGTGGTTTGTTGATGATTTTTGACATTTCTTTCTTGGCTTGTAGATATAGCACTCCAGTAACATGACCATCTTCTCCCTGCGTGTCTTTATATCATCATCCCTGTATATGTCTGTCTTTGTGCCCAGATTCCTCCTTTTATAAGAACACCAGTCATATTTTAGTAGGGCCAACTCCAGTGACTTCACTTTAATTTGATTACCCCTGTAAAGACCTATTTCCAAATAAGTATTCTGAAATATTGGCAGTTCATTTTTTTTTAATTTTTATTTATTTATGATAGAGAGAGAGAGAGAGAGAGAGAGAGAGGCAGAGGGAGAAGCAGGCTCCATGCACCGGGAGCCCGACGTGGGATTCGATCCCGGGTCTCCAGGATCGCGCCCTGGGCCAAAGGCAGGCGCTAAAGCGCTGCGCCCCCCAGGGTTCCCTTGGCAGTTCAGATCATACCTTTTATGGGTGACAAAATTCAACCCATAATATGGGCATCTTTAATCCTAGCAATTTAGGTACTGCAAACATGTTAGTAAGTTTACATGCTTTGTCCCCTTCTTCTTTTCTAGCACTGTCTTCCAATTCTAGGGTGGGGCATAACTTTGTCCAGTCATATTCTTGCTTTCTCTTCAGCAGCTACTGAGCCTTCTCACAATATGTTGGGTGCACTATCCTGTCTTCTGCATCAAGACCTTTGCACATGTTTTTTTCCCTCCCAGGAATGCTATTGTCACTTTCTTTTTCTTCCTTAACTTGGTGAGCAAATATTAGTTCTTCCAATCACATCACTAACTTCGCTTCCTCAGAAAAATTTTCATAACCTCTTATTCTAGGTGAGCTTCTTTTATTGTGCATTCATTGAAATGCATTCTTTTTCACAGAAAACTCAGACTTTCTTGCAGTTACACAATTATACTTTAGTTATTGTGATTATTTGAAAAATAGTCTCTGTTCCACTAATCCATATAGTTCATGGGATCAAAGACTGCTTTTCTTTTCTGCATTAGGCACAGTGTTTATCAACCAATAAGTACAAATACTTCTTCAATGAATGAAAGATTTTGTTTCCCGACACAGAGTATTTGTGGTTGCATCAATTGAGTAGATCAGGTTTAGGCATATAACCATCAGGAACACAGAGAGCTGATGTGGGAAAATGATTTCCCTCTCAGGCATGTGGCACCTATGGTATACCAGAATACTGGGTGATTGATTAGCACTGAACTAAATTTGTAAAAACATGCTGGTTACATGACTGGATGTCTAAGATCTGTGGCATTCAGATGGAGGAAACTATCTTGCAGAGGAATAAAATAAAGAAAAAGGAAAAAGAAAAATGCAGAGAGGCCTGGCAAGAGAAATGGAAATGCAGATCATGTGGTCCCTGAGGAAGAGAGAAGCTTCAGTTTCTGGTTTTCCCATTCCCAGCTCTAGTCCCTTTAGCTGTGTTTGCAGCATTTATGTTGTGTGAATGCCATAACTTCCAGTTTAGAATAATTCTGTTTGAATAATTAAATGTGCCTTGACTCCACTAGCTCATATTCCAGTTTTCAAATATAAAAATGATCATGTAAAAGGGAGCAAAAAGATAAATATAAGCAAATCATCTCTACTAAAATAATATTAAAGACCTTATGCCATAGACCTGGTGAATAAATATGTCTAGGATAATATTTTTCTAATACAAGACAGAACTCATTTGAGAATGATTCACAGAGGAAAAGACATCTTTTTAAACTTTAAGTTAGTAGAAGGAAAATTATGCTCTTCAATAAGTTCATTTCAGCAACTATCCATAAATTTATTTAAAATCCTCTGAGATGCATTGAACATTTCTTTAAAACTCTATATTTTCAGTGAAATATTATTTTGATTTTGGCGCTAATGATATTCAACTGTTTATCTCTCTCCAAATGTACCCAAAGAACCCTTCTATCGTGTCTCCTACTGAGCACAAAATATGCTAACATAGTCATTAGTGTTTCTAATCTAAATCCATTAAGAAGGGAAAGATAATATTGAAGATGTTACCAATTTGCAGAATAACCTAATTTATATGCATTTTCTACTCTATTTCTCAACTATAGCTATGTTGACAGAGCACTAAAATCAATTTAAACTGTTCTCTCAAAACATCCTGAGACCATTTAAAGCAGAAAGACATTTGTGATTCAATGATTCTGTAGAGCTAAAAGAGGAAATATTGGCAGTTTCCCTCAAAATTAATACATAAAAGATGCATATCTATACACATGTATAACTTAATGCTCACCTTCTATGCTCTCTTAAGTTACCAAAGTTATTTGACTCACAAAGCCTTACGTTTTTGCATATTTATTTATTTTATGTTCACTCCCATAATTTTGTCATCTAGTATACATTTTTTCTCTACTAAAATATTTTTGAAAATTTCTAAAATTGTTTAAGTATTAATAGGATTTTAAAGATTTTTCAGTTTTCACTCATGTAGATAATGGATGATGAAAACAATACAGAAGAAAACAGATACTATGATTTAGCATTGTGGATTTTTTTAAAGTAAAAATTCCAAAATATGAAGTATTGACTGTGGCAGGTGTTGATTTGCCTATGTTATCACCTCTACCAGGGGCTATGGTTCCTGACCCTAAAAGCAATCCATAAAATTTGTAGATTCAACAGGTTTGAGAATCTTGTTGCAAACTAAGGTTGCATTTCTGATTCTACCGCTAAAAATATTGTGGTGAATTACCTTGGAAGAAATTGCTTATGTTCTCCAGTTTTATTTATTTTCTGGGGAAACAATATTTGTTATTGAGACTGGACTATTTTTTAAAATTGGTTGTATATAGATGAATGCACTTGGTATTTCATTTTGTATTTTATTATACTGTCTCAATTTAAGATATATGTTGAGTTCTTTTTGTTTTCCAGATAAAGACGAATTATGATATTTATGTGATGTTTGAGTGAGTCATAGACAACTTTATTTTGGATTTTAGTTTAACATATAAAATATCCCCTGTCTAAAATATACTCAAACCCACACTGGGGACATCAAGCAATTTACTATGATATTAGTAAATTTGCAGATTTTTTTTGCTCTTGTTTCTGGAATAAAAGTGTCATGCACTTGGAAAATAAAATGTCTTTTATACTAGCTCAATTCTTCTTTAATTCTTATGATATATAATTGACACCTAAATCAATTTTAACAATACTTTAGAAACATCAAAACAGTTTATTTTTAGCAATCAAAATAAATTGATATGTAAAATGCAGAAAAAATATTTTACAGCATAGGAAGATCGTATTTGTGATATCCCCTCCTTACTTAAGTCACATTATGTAGCATCTTGGGTCAGATTAGAAATGACCACATAAGAAGTTCTGGGGGAAGAGAAGTAGAAACTGTCAGTTAAGCAATAAGAGATGGGGACAGGAAGGATTGTACATTTCATTCCGTGTGGCCTCACACAAAATACCAAAAACCTAAATGAATCTTTCCAAATATCCAATGTTTGGTGTCTTCATCAAAACAATAGCTGACGCTTTTTCGCAACGGGTTTGCCGCCAGAACACAGGTGTCATGAAAACCACCACTAAACCTAAACCAAAATGGGAAAGGAAAAGACACATCAACATCGTCGTCATTGGACATGTAGATTCGGGCAAGTCTACCACTACTGGCCATCTGATCTACAAATGTGGTGGGATTGACTAAAGAACTATCGAAGAATTTGAGAAGGAGGCTGCTGAGGTGAGAAAAGGCTCCTTCAAGTATGCCTGGGTCTTGGATAAACTGAAAGCTGAACGTGAACGTGGTATCACCATTGATATCTCCCTGTGGAAATTCAAGACCAGCAAGTATTATGTGACCATCATTGATGCCCCAGGACACAGAGACTTTATCAAAAACATGGTTACAGGCACATCGCAGGCTGACTGTGCTGTCCTGATTGTTGCTGCTGGTGTTGGTGAATTTGAAGCAGGTATCTCCAAGAATGGGCAGACCCGTGAGCATGCCCTTCTGGCTTACACACTGGGTGTAAAACAACTAATTGTTGGCATTAACAAAATGGATTCCACTGAACCACCTTACAGCCAGAAGAGATACGAGGAAATCGTTAAGGAAGTCAGCACCTATATTAAGAAAATTGGCTACAACCCCAACACAGTAGCATGTGTGCCAATTTCTGATTGGAATGGTGACAACATGCTGGAGCCAAGTGCTAACATGCCTTGGTTCAAGGGATGGAAAGTCACCTGTAAAGATGGGAATGCCAGTGGAACCACACTGCTTGAAGCTCTGGATTGCATTCTGCCACCAACTTGTCCAACTGATAAGCCCCTGCGTCTGCCTCTCCAAGACGTCTACAAAATTGGTGGTATTGGTACTGTCCCAGTGGGTTGAGTGGAAACAGGTGTTCTTAAGCCTGGCATGGTGGTCACCTTTGCTCCAGTCAATGTTACAACTGAATTAAAGTCTGTTGAAATGCACCATGAAGCTTTGAGTGAGGCTCTTCCTGGGGACAATGTGGGCTTCAATGTCAAGAACGTATCTATCAAAGATATTCATCGTGGCAATGTGGCTGGTGACAGCAAAAATGACCCACCAATGGAAGCAGCTGGCTTCACGGCTCAGGTGATTATCCTGAACCATCCAGGCCAAATCAGTGCTGGATATGCACCTGTGCTGGATTGTCACACAGCTCACATTGCTTGCAAGTTTGCTGAGCTGAAGGAAAAGATAGATCGTCGTTCTGGAAAGAAGCTGGAAGATGGTCCCAAGTTCTTGAAATCTGGGGATGCTGCCATTGTTGATATGGTTCCTGGCAAACTATGTGTGTTGAGAGCTTCTCTGACTATTCTCCTCTGGGCCGTTTTGCTGTTCATGACATGAGACAGATGGTTGCTGTGGGTGTCATCAAAGCAGTGGACAAGAAGGCAGCTGGAGCTGGCAAAGTCACCAAGTCTGCCCAGAAAGCTCAGAAGGCTAAATGAATATTATCCCCAATACCTGCCACCCCAGTCTTAAATCAGTGGTGGAAGAACGGTCTCAGAACTGTTTGTGTCAATTGGCCATTTAAGTTTAAATAGTAAAAGACTGGTTAATGATAACAATGCATTGTAAAACCTTCAGAAGGAAAGGAGAATGTTTTATGAACCATTTTTTTGTGTGTGTGCGTGTGTGGCAGTTTTAAGTTATTAGTTTTTAAAATCAGTACTTTTTAATGGGAACAACTTGACCAAAAATCTGTCACAGAATTTTGAGACCCATTAAAATAAAAGTTTAATGAGAAAAAAAAAAACACAATAGCTGACATTATGTGCCAGCTATTTTTATAAGCGGCTTTCAATTATTTTACTTATTTTTCCTACCTGCCAGAAAAATTAGGTGTTCAATCTACATATGAAAATGTGGAAGCTTTCAGAAGCTAATTTAGCCTTGAGTCTCATAATTAGAAAACATTATAGTTGGGGTCCAAATTTAGACTATCCAAAATCTGTATGCTTAATCCTCATGTTTAGATGCTCTCTTCTTTGAAGTATTAGACTTCAATTAATTAATTTATACTTTTATTCCCTTTTATTTTTGTGCCATTACCCATCTTTTCATACATATACATTTTACTTTACAAAGCAGAAAGCAAGTTTCTTAAGTACAAGGATTCAGAGAACCATGCAATAATAATACTAAAAGAACCTGTTGAGTTCTTAAGTAACGATAGTAAAGGTAATCACAGGATCTGTTGGGAAGCTGAACTTTCTCCTCGACATTTTCACAGTTTACACCAGGGTTTTTCAATCTTAATGCTGCTGACATTTTGGATTGGGCAATTCATTGCTGTGGGGTGCTGGCCCATGCATTGTAGAATGAATAGTAGCATTGGGGTGCCTACATGACTGAGTTGGTTAAGTGACTAACTCTTCAGGTCACTATCTTGGGGTTGTGAGACCGAGTTCTGCATCAGGCTCCATTCTGAGCATGGAGTCTGCTTAAGATTCTATCTCTCCTTCCCTTTTCCTCCCTGCTCTTGCTCTCTTTCTGTCTGTAAAATTAAAACAAACAAAAAAAGGAATAATATCATTTAAAGCATTTACACACTAGATGCCAGTGACCTATACTCTCCCCAATCCAGCCTTGTGACAGTGTGACTCCAGACGTTGCCAAATGTCCCATGGGGCACCAAACCACTCCAGCTAAGAAACACAGCTTTATACAGATTTCTTGCCTATTTTCTTGACAAATTTTTCTTCTTCATAAATGCTGCTTCTGTTTTCTTTGATCAAGTTCACCCTTCTAAAGAAGCATACATCCTCTATTCTCATTCATTTTCATGAAAACCAATGAATCATTCCAAGATAGCTACCAAGAGTTCTTTTACTCTTGCCTCCACATAGGGACAAACATAACTTCCTTAATTTTTTTTAAGGAAACATATTTCTATGCCTTTCAACATCTTGTATCCCCTCCTGTTTAGCTCTTCAGATTATAAAATATGGAACTGGGAACTGAAGTCATTTCTAGATATCTATTTCCTATTAATTGGAATATTTTAATTCTTTATGTGGAACAAATTATTGCATTAAACTTATTTATTGGTTTTATGATTTTTAATCTATAATTTTTTAAAAATTATTTTTTAAATATTTTATTCATTTATTTTTGAGAGACACAGAGAGAGGCAGAGGCATAGGCAGAGGGAAAAGCAGGCTCCTCACAGAGAGCCTGATGCGGAACTTGATCCCAGGACCACAGGATCACACCCTGAGCCAAAGGCAGATGCCTAACAACTGAATCACCCAGACATCCCTATAAAACATATTTTAGATCTTGTTTTATTTTTGAAACTTCACATTACAAATTAACTGTAAGATTAGCATATCAATGTGAAAATTAGTGGCTTTCCCTACATAAATATTTTAAATTGTTTCTATGAGCAATAATTGTTTACATATTTTAAGTCACTGCACTCTAAGATAAAGTTTTTTTTTTTTTTTTTTGAGTTTTTCTTTATTCCTGTTGAGTTTCATGGTACTTTAAAGTAAAGATTCGAAGTCAGGGCTATGGCTGTCTGCAATTTTGAAATGACTGTGAGTTTAGTAATTTCTACAGAATCCAAAATTTAAAATTAAATAAAGGAAATGATTCTTCATTTAAAAATAAACCCATGTTGTAGATGGATTATTTGGAAAAATCCTTCATGAGTTCAGCATGCTTGAATGTGATGGGTCATATAGGAGTTGTGCTATTCAGAACAATTCTGGTGGAAGCCAAAATCCAGAAAATTTGAGAAAAAACTGAGTCACTTAAGAAAATAGTAGTGATGTTCCAGAAATTATCTGTAAATTAATTGAATATGAAATATCATACAGATAAAAGGATGGGTAAAATGGTAACAAAATATTAACTAGTTTAAGGTGATGCAAATGACATAAAGAAACCTTTTAGAGTGATGGAGATACTCTATATCTTGATTGTGGCAGTGGTTAAATGATTGTATACAGATCTCAAAGTTCACCAAACTCAGAACTTATTTGGGTAAATTTTAATATATAAAAATTATACCTAAAAAAAAAAATAAAAAAAAAATAAAAATAAAATTATACCTAAATAAAAAAGTGGGAGAGGGTGGAGTGTAACAGTCTAATGACAGTTGTGTTAAGTAGTTGGAGTTGGAAGCACCTGCTCTAGATGCTGTTATCCTATAGGGCAGACCCAACTAGGTCTGTTACTAGGGTAGTGTTTATTGTTAATTGAACTTTTTAATAGAAAACTCTAACTGAATATTATTAATTTCAGAATTCTTGTACTTAGGAATATGTCCTGTAATGAATCTAGTAGAGCAGGGTAAGAGGTTGAGACTGACATTTTTAAGTATTTATAAAAAGAAATATCTTTAGGTTGTTGGTAAACATCATTATATATATGTGTGTGTATATGTATATATATATACACACACATGCATACATATATAAATGTATATGAGGTTTTTGACTTTTGACTTAATATTTCAATATCACACATTTACAAATCATCACATAGTATCAGATTTCTATATTCTTCTTGATACTGTAATTATAGTTTCATTAGCAAATGTAAGAATGAAGCAATAGTGTTAATACACAAAATTAAATTTCAGATTAACTCTTTGCCATAGTAACCAAATGAGACTGTAAAGTTTAATCACAATTTGTTTTGAAGATAATTGCCTTAGAATTTTTTGTACACCAATAATATTTAGTAAACATCTTTGCTATCAAACATATATGAGGAACTACATAATGCTTACAATTTATGAAAAAGTAATATAATTTTTAAAAAGATTTTATTGAATTATTCTTTTTAAAAAATATTTTATTTATTTATCCATGAGAGAAACAGAGAAAGAGAGGCAGAGACAGGCAGAGGGAGAAGCAGACTCCCTGTGGGGAGCCCAAGGCATGACTTGATCCACCCCGGGACCCTAGAATCACACCCTGGGCCAAAGGAAGGTGCTCAACCACTGAGCCACCCAGGCGTTCCAAAGTAATTTTATTTTTAAAGTTGTTTTAATTTTATGTAATCCCACTAATTTTAATAAAAATTCAAATTTAAATATGGTTTTTGACATTGAAATAGATTTTTATACGCATGTTCTATGAACTGAATTCTTGAATTACTTTTTTAGTTTTATAAGGTCATGGGTTTATTTCAAATGCCAAGAAGAACAAGAAGAAAAACAAATGCAGCTACATAGAGTGAAGTTGAGGCAAAATTCTGAGTAACTTTACCTTTTTTATGTTGATTGAAGTTAGCAAGATTTTCTATAATTAGTAATCCCACTGCTAGGAATGTATTCATTCAGAAATGAATAAATAGCATTTGACTTTTAGACACTGTAGTCAATAGGAAAAATAAAAAAGCTTCTGCACAGTGAAAGAAATGATCACCAAGACCAAAAAAAGTCAACATACAGAATGGGAGAAATTATTTGCAAATGGCATATCTGATAAGGGTTTATTATCCAAAATATATAAAGAGTTTATACAATTCAACACCCCAAGCACAAATAATCCATTGAAAAAAAAATAGAAGACATGAACAGACACAGGAAAAGAAGACATCTAGATGGCCAACAGACACATGAAAAGATGCTCACATCACTCATCATCAGGAAAATGCACACCTATAATAAAGTATCTCCTCACACCTCTCAGAATGGCTAAAATAAAAAAAAAAAAAACAGGAAACAACAAGTGTTGGAAAGGAGAAAAAGGACCTTTTATGCACTCTTGATTGGAATGAAGACTAGTGCAGCTGTTCTGGAAGAGTTTGAAGCTTCCTCAAAAAGTTCAAAGTAGAATCAGCCTATGATCCACCAATCTTACTACTGGATATTTACCCAAAGATACAAAAATACTAAGTCAAAGGGATACATGCATACATGCACCCCTATGTTTATGGCAGCATTGTTTACAATTCCAAATTATTGAAACAGCTCAAGTGTCCATTGACTGATGAATGGATAAAGAAGATCTATCTATCTATCTATCTATCTATCTATCTATCTATCTATCATCTATCCATCTAATAGATTTATATATATGATACATATGTTTATATAAAGATTTATATATAAAGAATACATATACATATATGTGTATATATGCATACTATTATATATAATAGATTTATATATATAACGATTTATATAAAGATTTATATATGTAGAGTATATATACATATGCATACGTATACATACATATAAATGTATATACACACGCTATTACATATAATAGATTTATATACATAAAGATTTATATAAAGAAGATTTATATATGTAAAGAATATATATACATATAAACATATACGTGTGTGTGTGAAATATATATATATATATATATTTCACACACACACAGGGATCTATAGATCAAGTTAGGAAAAACTGACATCTTGACAATGAGTTTTCTTATCCATAATCATGAGATATCTTCCTATTGAGTTAATTTTTAAATTTCTTTCATCAGAGTTTTGTAGTTTTCCTCATACGGATTTTGTGCATATTTTGTTAGACTTATAAGTATTTCATCTGGGGCTACTAATGTAAATGCAATTGTGTTTTTAATTTCAAATTCCACTTGTTCATTGTTGACATTTAGAATATCTGTTGATGTTTGTATATTAGCCTTGTTCCCTGCAAGCTTGCTATAATCGCATTTTAGTTCCAGGAGTTTTTTGATCAATAATTGGATTTTCTACATAGATAACAAAGTTATCTGAGAGCATACACAGTTTTATTTCCAGTTTTCTACTTTTCTAGTCTTTATACAGTTTATTTTATTTTCTTGTATTATAGAATTAGCTAGGACTCCAGTATGATGTTGAAAAGGAGTGGTCAGAGGGCACTTCCTTACCTTTTCCTGATTTTATTGGGAAAATTTCTAGTTTCTCATCATTAAGTATGATGCTTCCTGTAGGTTTTTTGTTGATGTCTTTTACCCAGTTTAGGAGTTTCCCCTCTGTTTTTAGATTGCTGAAGTTTTTTATCATATGTAGGTATTTTATTTTGTCATACTTTTTAAACTGCATTTATTGATATAATCATGTGATTTTGCTTTTTTTGCCTGTTGATGTAATGAATTATATTAATTGATTTTTCAATGTTGAACAAATCTTACATATCTGGGATATGTCTCCTTGGTCTTGGTGCATAAATCTTTTTATACACTGTTGAATTTGTTTTGCTAATATTTTGTTGAGGATTATTGCATCTATGTTTATGAGAGATACTGGTTTGTTGTTTTCTTGTAATGTCTTTGTCTAATTTTGGTGCTTAGATAATGCCGACCTCATAGAATGAGTCTAAAATATTCCCTCTGCCTCTGTTTTCCAGAAGAGATTATAGAAAGTTGATGTAATTTCTTCCTTAAATGTTTGGTATAATTCACCAGTGAATCTAGCTGACCAGTTTATTATCAATTTATTATATTCTTATATATTTTGGAAAAGAGCTGTATTAAACCTGTTTGTTCAATCTGTCATATTTATTCAGAATCTGACAATTTCTGAGTTAATTGATATAATGAGAGATTTGTTGTTTTTCAGAAGATATACTTGTTGCCAGTGGGAGAAGCTAGAAGGGCAACATACAGGTAATTTAGAAATGAAATAGGATGCTTGCCAACTGTCCAGATGACAGATCATTAAAAATCTGGGTTAAGGAAATCATGAGGGGAAACTTATGAGAAAATTAGTTGCTGATTGTGTTTCCTAAACCAAGGAAGAATAAATATTTAAGAAATATCAGCTGGCCAGATAAATATAATGCTTCAGAGAGATATTTAATTTGAAGACAAGAACAGATCATTAAATTTGGTATTCAAGGGATCACAGATGACCTTAAAAAAAAGTTTCGCTAGTGTGGCAGAAAGAACAGCCAGATTCCTGCTAATGAGTTATTTGTGTAAAATTTGTAGTGATTGACTTGCTAATACCCAGTCCTTTGAATTTGATTCCTACAATATGTTAAAGACCCAATATACTATAGCATTCCCAGTTTATTTACAATGTAATAATATTTAAGTTGCACTTCTTTTGACTGAAATTATTTCATATAGATAGAAATAGAAGGCTTATATCATCAAGATATATATTTAAGAAATTTGAATATTGGGTATATTGAAAACTGACATAAAGTGATAAGAAATAACTCAGGTATAGTCTCAGAGGTAGATATTTATTCCCATTTCTTGATTTTCTGTATTTTGTCATTTGGATTCAATTAGACTGGCAGACTTATAAATCATTGAAGCATGTTAGAGAACCCTCCATAAGAGAACTTTTATTGAAAAATGTAATGTTGTACATTTAGCTTTACAACAAAGAGTCATATAGTTTAGGTCTTAGTCATATAGACAGAGTCATATAGACTAAGGTCTATAGTCATATAGACCTTATTTTTCCTATAAAACTCTAATTGGGTTTTTGACTCTTATATTGAACATATGCCAAAGGTATAATGGTAAGACTATATTGTGTGGTTTTAAGAGCAATTGACATTGACAGAGTTTAAGGATCAGAAAAGAGACAGAAAATATGACAGGCATTATAGAAAAACTTTGGTTGACGTTCTGGTTGTTAACTAGATGGGAGCTACTGAATGGGAGCTCTCAGAAATGATGGACTGATTTTGAATGTGATTTAATGGTATATGAGTATACCATTAAGAATGTTTTCTTTCTTTCTTTTTCTTTCTTTCTTTCTTCTTTCTTTCTTTCTTTCTTTCTTTCTTTCTTTCTTTTCTTTCCTTCTTTCTTTCTTCTTTCTTTCTTTTTTTTTTTTAAATTAATTTTTATTGGTGTTCAATTTACCAACATACAGAAAAACACCCAGTGCTCATCCCGTCAGGTGTCCACCTCAGTGCCCGTCACCCATTCCCCTCCAACACCCGCCCTCCTCCCCTTCCACCACCCCTAGTTCGTTTCCCCGAGTTAGGAGTCTTTATATTCTGTCTCCCTTCCTGATATTTCCCAACATTTCTTTTCCCTTCCTTTATATTCCCTTTCACTATTATTCATATTCCCCAAATGAATGAGAACATACACTGTTTGTCCTTCCCCGATTGACTTATTTCACTCAGCATAATACCCTCCAGTTCCATCCACGTTGAAGCAAATGGTGGGTATTTGTCGTTTCTAATGGCTGAGGAATATTCCATTGTATACATAAACCACATCTTCTTTATCCATTCATCTTTCGATGGACACCGAGGCTCCTTCCACAGTTTGGCTATTGTGGCCATTGCTGATAGAAACATCGGGGTGCAGGTGTCCCGACGTTTCATTGCATCTGAATCTTTGGGGTAAATCCCCAACAGTGCAATTGCTGGGTCGTAGGGCAGGTCGTAGGTCTATTTTTAACTCTTTGAGGAACCTCCACACAGTTTTCCAGAGTGGCTGCACCAGTTCACATTCCCACCAACAGTGTAAGAGGGTTCCCTTTTCTCCGCATCCTCTCCAATATTTGTTGTTTCCTGCCTTGTTAATTTTCCCCATTCTCACTGGTGTGAGGTGATATCTCATTGTGGTTTTGATTTGTATTTCCCTGATGGCAAGTGATGCAGAGCATTTTCTCATGTGCTTGTTGGCCATGTCCATGTCTTCCTCTGTGAGATTTCTCTTCATGTCTTTTGCCCATTTCATGATTGGATTGTTTGTTTCTTTGGTGTTGAGTTTAATAAGATCAGGAACAAGACAGGGATGTCCACTCTCACCACTGCTGTTCAACATAGTTCTGGAAGTCCTCGCCTCAGCAATCAGACAACAAAAAGACATTAAAGGCATTCAAATTGGCAAAGAAGAAGTCAAACTCTCCCTCTTTGCTGATGACATGATACTCTACATAGAAAACCCAAAAGCCTCCACCCCAAGATTGCTAGAACTCATACAGCAATTTGGTAGCGTGGCAGGATACAAAATCAATTTCCAGAAATCAATGGCATTTCTATACGCTAACCATGAGACTGAAGAAAGAGAAATTAAGGAGTCAATCCCATTTACAATTGCACCCAAAAGCATAAGATACCTAGGAATAAACCTAACCAAAGAGGTAAAAGATCTATACCCTAAAAACTATAGAACACTTCTGAAAGAAATTGAGGAAGACACAAAGAGATGGAAAAATATTCCATGCTCATGGATTGGCAGAATTAATATTGTAAAAATGTAAATGTTACCCAGGGCAATTTATACGTTTAATGCAATCCCTATCAAAATACCATGGACTTTCTTCAGAGAGTTAGAACAAATTATTTTAAGATTTGTGTGGAATCAGAAAAGACCCCGAATAGCCAGGGGAATTTTAAAAAAGAAAACCATATCTGGGGGCATCACAATGCCAGATTTCAGGTTGTACTACAAAGCTGTGGTCATCAAGACAGTGTGGTACTGGCACAAAAACAGACACATAGATCAATGGAACAGAATAGAGAACCCAGAAGTGGACCCTGAAATGTACGGTCATCTAATATTCGATAAAGGAGGAAAGACTATCCAATGGAAGAAAGACAGTCTCTTCAATAAATGGTGCTGGGAAAATTGGACTTCCACATGCAGAAGAATGAAACTGGACCACTCTCTTTCACCATACACAAAGATAAACTCAAAATGGATGAGAGATCTAAATGTGAGACAAGAGTCCATCAAAATCATAGAAGAGAACACAGGCAACACCCTTTTTGAGCTCGGCCACAGTAACTTCTTGCAAGATACATCCACAAAGGCAAAAGAAACAAAAGCAAAAATGAACTATTGGGACTTCATCAAGATAAGAAGCTTTTGCACAGCAAAGGATACAGTCAACAAAACTAAAAGACAACCTACAGAATGGGAGAAGATATTTGCAAATGACATATCAGATAAAGGGCTAGTTTCCAAATTCTTTCTTTCTTTCTTTTTTTCTTTCTTTTTTCTTTCTTTCTCCTTCCTTCCTTCCTTCCTTCCTTCCTTCCTTCCTTCCTTCCTTCCTCCTTCCTTCCTTCATTTCCTTCCTTTTTTTCTTTTTGCCAAGTGATGGCCATTAACTATTTCTACTTAAAAAGCAAAGAGGCTTGGGAAAAACTTAATCATATCTATTTTGTTAGCCTTACTGGATGCATAGTTTCCTCCTCATAATCTGCTTCAAATCACCTTTGAAAATCATCTGGTATGAATATATTATATAACTCTATTTATACTAAGCAAATTAAATATTAGATATTTAGATATCTAATATTTAGATATTTTCAATCAGAAAAAGCTATAGGCCTTATTTGTTAATGTTGATGATGCAATGATCCTGGAAATACGTCAGTTTATAAAAATCCTAAATGGGGACTCAAAAACATGATTTTCTAATATTTGGAAACACAGTATTTTATTTTTTAGACTAAATATAGAGTAGATGGGAAGAAAGAGTTCTGGAGAAGAATGCAGATGTATTCAGAAATTTAAGATATTATATGATAAAATGAGTTGACATATATGTTTTAAATTATTTGATTTCAAAGTTAATATAAATCTACTGTAATCAAGGTAATGTGGTATAAAAGGATGTCTGTATTGAAAAATGGAATATGAGAGAGAAACCGGAAATATTAACCACTGGCATAAGGTCAATTTTGACATATTTATCAGGGAAACTAGTAGAGAAAAAAATACTCTTTTCAACATATGGTATTAAAATAATTGATAAGCACATGCAAGAAAAAAATAACCTTCAAATCATACCTTACACTATACACAAAAATAATTAAACTGGCCTCTCATACATAGCTGGTGGGAATGTGAAAAGGTACATCACATTGCAGAACAGTTTGATAGGTTCTTATAAGTTAAATACACACTTACTATACCACTCAAGAATCCCACTTCTCGGTACTTAACAAGATGAATGAAGACATGTTCATACAAAACCTGTGTGGCTATATTTAGGGTCGCTCTACTAATAATCTCTCAAAATGGAAACAACACAAATATCTATGACCTGGTGAATTGATAACCAAACTGGAATATTTATAAAATGCATACTACTCAGCAATAAAAAGAAATGAACCAGTGATACATACAACAACATGAATGAATCTCAAAATGATGCTGAGTGGAAAAAGGTGGACATCAAAACACTGTATACTGTATTATCACATTTATATGAATTCTGGGAAATTACACAACTGCCTAAAATTCGATCAGTGGTTGCCATAGACTGAGGAGGTGGTAGACAGACAGATTGAATGGTCAGAGAAATTTCAGGTTATGACAGAGGTATTTTATATTTAGATTGTGATTATACAATTTTATAAGATTTTCCAAATTCACAGAACTGAATGTACAGCTGGAAAGTTTTAATTTTTATGTGTGTAAATTATACTTCTTTAGGATTGACAATTTATTTTGAAAACAGAATAAAACAATATAGTTTATATAATAATATACAGTGATTCCTGGGACTATGATTGTACTTCTCCAGGATTTTCACATCCTTATAAAAAAGTATAATTTATAATATGGCCAATGTATCTCTCTTTGTATCTTATATATATATTTCCAAACTAATAAGTATGTATCCATTGGTTTGCTTGTCTTTTCCAAATCAACAAGAAGTTCTGAGGTCAGTTTTATATTCTATTATTGAATCAATTCATGATCATACAAATCCTATATTAGTATATCCTAAAAGCTGTTCCCAATATTTTGTCACTTAAAAGTTATAATATCAATTCTGTTTTTCATTAAAATAAGCTTATTATTTTAGAAAAAACAACATTATATGATTTGACATGCAAAAATATCATAGCGTAGGGGAAGGAGTCCAGGCTGTGATGACCATTTTACCTTAAAATTAATTCTGGGTCTACTGCTTTAAGAGTTGTGTGGCTTTGAGTAAATTACATATTCATTCTGAGTTTGAATTTTCTGTTGTATAAAATGGAGATAATTCATGCTGTTAGGTTAATCTTGATATTCCTTAGAATAGTTCTACTTAATATTGTGAAATGGTATTGAATGAAATTCTGATAGATCTTGAAAAGCATATTAAAAAATAGTTTTTCTATGGTTTTATGCTATTAATGATTACAAATTGAGATATGTCTTAAATATGGTGAAATTATACAGTGAAATATGTTTATCTTTTTTAAAGTTTGATAAACTTTGATAAATGCATACAATTTGGTATTGCACAGTACTACCATGATATGGAACATTTCCATCACCATATAAAGTGCCTTTGTACCCCTTCCCAAGCAATCTCCACCACCATTTCCTGAGACAACTATTGTTTGGACTCATCACCATAGTTTAGTTTCAGATATTCTAGAACTTCATATAAGTGGAATCATGTTATATACCCCTTTGTCTCTGCTTTCACTTATAATAATTTAAGACCCATTTACACTATTGCTGAGTAGTATTCCATATAATGTGTACATTAGTTATTTCTTGTTCTTGAGCATTCTGGATTTTGGATGTAATGAATTAAGCTATTATGGCTATACTTGTTTAAATAGTTTTATGGGCAAATGTTTTCATCTATCTTGCATAAATATATGAAAGTGGAATCACTAGATCATAGGGTAGATGAATATCCTCATAAGAAACTCTCAATTTTCTCAGATTGTTTTACCATTTAACTCTCCCAATAGTAATAGAAAAGTGCCACGTGCTCTATATCCATGCCAACCTCTGGTGTTGCTAGCTTTTTTTTTTTTTTTTTTAAGATTTTATTTAAGAGATTGAGAGAGAGGAAGAGCAAGGGAGAGGAATAGGTAGACACTGCACTGAGTGCAGAGCCTGATGCATGGCTCCATCCTGCAATCCTGAGATCATGACCTGAGCTGAAATCAAGAGTTGGACACTTAACTGACTGAACACCCAGGTGCCCCTAGTGTTAATAGTTTTTAAAATTTTAGTCATTCCAAAAATATGTAGTGGTAACCTTTTATTATTGTAACTTCTATTCCCTGACAACTAGTAACTTTGAGCACATTTTTAATCTGCTTATTAGCTACTTATACTCCTTTGTGCATCATATGTTCAAGAATTTTCCCATTTTTATCAATTTGTTTGTCTTTTCATTATTTGCCTATAGAATTCTTATCTACTCTGGGTAGTGGGTAGAAGTCCTTTATCTGATGTGTGAATTACAAATAGTTTTCCTCAGTTTATGGCCTGCCAAATTATCTTTTTATCTTTGTCTTTTGATTAGCGGAAGTTTAATTTTGCTGAAGTTAATTTATCATTTTTCTTTTCTATTTAATCTTTTTTCTATTAGCTAATATATTTGATATGGAATAAAATACATAAATTATTAAATAAATGGGTATGCTTACAGGCAAAGTACATATTTTGATGAGAATCTTTTCATAAGACAAGTAGAAAAGTACAGGTGCTTATTCAAGTATAAAACCACTGAGATAGCAAATTGAATCCATCTACTATAAATAGCATTACAAATGTTGTTATAAGCTATGAAATAAAACTTAGATAACTACAAAAGATAAACTATAAAAGGACAATTGGTACTTAGCAAAAGACAGCAAGGATACATGAGGGATGTTAAGTACTATGCGTGAAAAATGTTCCATTCTATTTACATTTTAAAAAAGGGGTGAGAATATTTTGTGAATATTATGTGATTTGTAATCTTAAATGAAAAATAACTTTCTCAGAGCTTCCAATCTTAACATGATATTTTACTCATTCAGTCATTTCTATATTCCTGTACTCTCTAAATGTGATTCATTTATTTATTTAAGAAATACTTATTTTATAGCTGCTATGTATTAGACTTGCTTTGATTTGATGTAAGGACAAGGGAATGCTAAAGTAATGCCTCTGAGCTAAGCGAGGAGGGGATATTCATTTTGTTCCTTCCTTTTGTTTTAAACAGTAGAGTTCAAAAGTCAGTATTAAAGGATAGAGAAATGTTAAAAAGAGGATGAGAAGGAAGCAGAGTCCTGGCAGAGCTAATTATTTGTGAGCTTACCAGAAAAGAATTCAAGAACTACTGAGAGTTGATAGTTTCCACTCTGTTAACTGAGAAACCTGAACTAAACAGTGTATGTTTGTTTGTTTGTTTTTTACCTAATCTACTCTATGGGGCGAATTATTCTTAACTTTGGGATCTCAATAGCCCTGTTTATTCTTCTTATTTTTCTTTTATGTAGATCATAGTTTGTATTTAATAAATGTTTGGGGGAAGGCAGGAAATTAAGGGATCATGCAAAATAAATGGCAGTTATTTAAATTAGTGATCCGAAGAAAATGTAATATTATCTACTTCTCATTTTTATAACTACCAGTTGGCATCCAGGAATTCCAATAGTTTGTAAGTGTGTATTTCATAGTAGACTGATTAAATTATTTCTGAATTGATATTTTGTCTTTTAAAGAATAAGTAGTTGGGAAATATCAGGAAGGGAGACAGAACATAAAGACTCCTAACTCGGGGAAATGAACTAGGGGTGGTGGAAGGGGAGGAGGGCGGGTGTTGGAGGGGAATGGGTGACGGGCACTGAGGTGGACACTTGACGGGATGAGCACTGGGTGTTTTTCTGTATGTTGGTAAATTGAACACCAATAAAAGTTAATTAAAAAAAAAAGAATAAGTAGTTATTTTTAGAAAGTTTTGCATCATTTTGAACAATATTCATTGATCTTAGTCTGTTAATAAGTTTTATTTTATTTTTAATAAGTTTCATTTTAAAGGTAGGTGCTGTGATATTTCATCTTTCTTTATGTGGCATATACCTAAAATATTTAGCAGAACCCACTCAGACATCGATCACACATCTTTCTGCTTCTAATTAGTATGTATAAGCTGTGGTAGACCATCATCTGCACTATTTCAACCATGAAAAAGTAGTTATTACAAAAATCATCATTTTAGAAGACATTAGAAAATATTCCTTTCCAGTTAAGTGGAAGCCTCATCTATACCTGTCCTGTTTTTCTCAGAGGGCATTTGCAGATCTGGGCATGAACTATGGATCAGGCTTGCCATAATCAGATGGACTCTGCTGGTGTAAAGATAAGCCAGTAATGCTTTTGATTGCTGCATTGGCTGTTGTGGCCATTTGGAATCTGGAAAGCCTAAATCAGAGCTGCCAATTTTCTCCCACTGGACTTCAGCTGAGTGTTGAGGCAGCCAGAAATACAGAAGGAAACATGGAATGAAATTCCATGCAGTTGAACAGTGCTTAAAAGTCAAAGTCCTGGCAGAGATAGGGATGTTCAATAAACATATGATTGGTCATATCCTTAAGATCTTTGAAACCAGAGTGAAAATGAGACTGACGTAAGCTTCAGCCCATCCCTGGCCACACTTACTTCTTGACTGGATGAAGGTGGTGAATTTATCACTGTCTACTTGAAAAAGAAAAGAAAAAGAGAGTATGCTATCTCAGAACAAATGCACCTCAAATTTAGCCTCTTTTAGAAATAATATCTGCCATTTATTGAAAATTGGGAGACATATTAAGAAACAATGTAAAATAAATGGTCCAAGGAAAAAGAGCCAATAAAACCATTCATTTACATGATTTCTATGTTAAAATTAGCAGAAAACGTCTTCGTATTACTACTATAAACATGTTAAAGAAAATAGGAAAAAGGTTGAATGTGTCAGATAAAAATTGATAATTTCAACAGATACATTCTATTTATTTAAAAAGAATCAAATATGCAAACTAAAACAGAAAAAGATCAGTGCCTGAAATTTAGGATTCATTAGATGTATTCAGCATCAGAGGAATACAGCAGAAGAAAAGATCATTAACTTGCAGAATAAAGTCAGAAAAAATATTAGAACTTGAGTACAGAGAAAAATAATGAAAAAAATATACTTAAGAGTTCCAAAAAGAAAGATTACAGTAAGAAATTGTGTTTTTAGAAATAATTGTGAACAATTTTCCAAAACTGATAAAGGACATAAACCATACATTAAAGAATTTTATTAATTTCCAAGAAACATCTTGGAATTAATTTGGGAAGAGGATTATTATAAGCATATCAGAATTAGTTTGCTGAAAATAAAAGAAAGAGAAAATATAAAAACTAGTTGAGGGAGGAAAAGGCAAATTAATTTTGAAAGCAACACTAAACCTGATGGCGGAATCATGGAAACAAGGAGACAATAAAATGGCATCTTAAATGTCATAAACGAAAAAAAAAATTGCTCCCTAGAATTCTGTAACCAGCAAAAATATCCTTGAATAATCAAGATGCAATACAGATGTTTTTGAAAACAAAAATTGAGGGAATTTGTTACCAACAGAGCCACACTACTATAAATAGTCAAGAAGATCTTTGAGTTGATTCTAAATGATCCTAGGTAAAAGCGGAAAATTTACAGAAAGAATAAAGAACACCCAAAATGGAAATTATTAGAATTAAACAAATAATGTCATGATTATTAAAGGAGCAATAATAGCACTGTCTTTGGCTGTTTTCATTAAAAAAATTGCAGACTTAACAATTCTATTAATAATTTATAATACACTGTTTTTTGATATGTAGTTATCTGAGTTTTAAAATATGAATTGATTCATATAAATATGACTACACACAGGATGCATAGTAATTTCCTTTTAAAACTTCCTTATTTTTTAGAGTATTTTATATATTCGGGAACTAATCCTTCATTGAATAGGTGATTTTAAGATATTTTCTCCCAGTCATGGCTTCTCAAGATAATACACTTAACAAATTATGTACAAGACTTGTTCACTTCATAGTATAAACCAAGTTACAGACATTAAAAAGACCTAAATGGAGAGATTTATCTTAATCATTAATCAGATGACTCAGTATTACTATCAATTCTCAAATTGATTCGTGGATTCATAAAAATCCCAATAAAATTTCCAGCATCCCTTTTCTTAGAAATTGACATGTTTACTTAATCATATACATTTGGAAATGCAAAGAAAAATGAATAACCAGAGCAATTTTGAAAAAGAGGAACAAAATTTAGGGTATTTTACTATCTGATTTCAAGTCTTACTGCAAACCTATTGTGTTCAAGATGATGTGGTGTTGGCATAAACAAGCACACGTAACTCAGTGAAATTCTCCAGAATGAGGCATTTACAAGTTCACTAATACATATGTGGTCAATTGACTTTCAAAAATGGTATCAAGGTAAATCAATGTAGAAAGGTCAATATTTTTATGAAATGATATTGAAACAATTGGATAGCTATTAAAAAATGAACTTCACCTTTTCCCTCACATCAAATATAAAAATAAATTTATAATCAATCATATACTTAGTGTAGAAAATAAAAGGTAAAAATTTAGAAAAATACATAATTGCTATAAGCAAAGATTTATTAGACAAAATACATAAAAATATCTGTAGAAGAAAACACATTTAACTTCATCAAAATTAAAACTGCCTTCAAAAAAATAAAATTGTCTTCATGGATATCATTAAGAAAATGAAAAGGCAAGCTACATATATTGAGATAAAATGAAAAGACTACATATATGTGCCAAAGTCTTGTATCAAGAACATATAGGGGTGCCTGGATAGCTCAGCGAGTTAAGCATCCAACTCTTGATCTTGGATCAGGTCAGGATCTCAGGGTAAAAAGATCAAACCCTACATCAGGCTCTGTGCTCAGCAGGGAGTCTACTTGAGATTCTCTATCTCCCTTTGCCCCTCCCCCTCATTCTTGCTCTTATAATAAATAAATGAGTAAATAAATAAATAAATCTTAAATATATATGATATATATTCCAAATATATATTATATATAAAACTCCTACAACTCATTTTGAAGACAGATTACCAAATGAAAATACTCAAGGAGAGTCAAAGTACATAGACGATGAAAAAGGATAGTGAGGGTAGTCAGAAGTCCGAAAAAATGAGGTATTCTGGAAGGTGGGATAGGTATAAAAGGGGCATTTAGTGTATCTTAGGGAAATCTTCTCTCACTTTATCTACTTGGGTGATTATATAAGTGCATACATAAATAAACATTTCTGAGACATATGCTGAAGATTATTGCACTTTATGCAAGTAATTGTGTGAATAATATCCCTAAAAAGAGCACCATTTGTTATTCTGTAAAATTATATAGGGGATTATATAATATAATATTGTTTCATTTCATGGAAAACTCCAATGGTCATAAACAATTACTTTTCTTTACCTTATTTTTTTTTTAAGATTTTATTTATTTATTCATCACACACACACACACACACACACACACACACACAGAGGCAGAGATACAGGCAGAGGGAGAAGCAGGCTCCACACTTGGAGCCTGAGGCAGGACTCAATCCGAGGTCTCTAGGATCACACCCGGGGCTGACAGCGGCGCTAAAGTGCTACTCCACCAGGGCTGCCCTCTTTACCTTATTGTTATCTGTTATGTACTTGTCAGTAATTTTTTACTGCCTATAGAACAATTTCTTACCCTTTCCTTATCATGATCTTGATGAGAGTGTGGCTGAGAAAAAGGTTACTGAGCAAACTCTGAATAGCTTCAGGTTTGAAGAATATCATTTGTTCTGGGTAATACTTTTACTATGACTCTATTTGTAACCTTTCCAAAAGAGAAAAAAATATGATATTGGAGTAATGTGTAATAAACTATGCATAGAATATTATAAATGAAAATTATTCTATGGAGCACAACTGGACGAAAAGACAGAAATATGAGTCTGCACTAATACATTAAAAATATATATGGTAATCAGTGATGGGTGGAATTTTTCAGAAGTAATTCAAATGCTAATGAGTCTGGTCAAATCTTTCAGCTGGGAAATGAGTGGACCTGTTTTTGTTGTTTGCTCTGCCAGCTTCCAATTTCTCTCGGCTGAGAAAATCCTTTTATGAATTAATAAAAGCTTTCCAGACTGAAAATAGGGGGATATACAGCTTAATGGCTAGAATGTGTTGCCAGGATTTTGTAATTTAGACAGTTTGTTATGACTAGAACAATGCTCCAATGCATTGAACTTTAATGTTGAAATGTCAGCTTCCTACTGAGGAGTTCTGGAGCTAGGCCCACACCTGCTTGCTTTTAGAAGACTTGTCATGCATCCACCTCCAGCAAGTAGTATTTTGAAGGCAAAATCATGATAATATTAGGCATTTTTCATCTTCCAAGCTTGGTAAAACATTTACTAATAAAACCTGTGTATAAACCAAATACCCTCTTTTTCAATATTGGAATTAAAAAAAGGAACAGGAATACCAAAAAATCTGTAAGGAAAAGGCCAATAAACCATTGCATTTTATCTTGAATTCGGGCTTTTCAAAACAGTAAGTGTTTACTTCTCCTGGAAAAATATTATAATTTCTTAAATCATGACTTTTCGTGTTAACTCATGAGTCATAATAGATGCATTTCAATTTACAGTGACTAATGTAATGTAATGTAAATGTAATGTAAATTGACCGAATGATTTGATATATTTTTTTTTCTTATTTATGATAGTCACAGAGAGAGGGAGAGAGAGAGAGAGGCAGAGACACAGGCAGAGGGAGAAGCAGGCTCCATGCCGGGAGCCCGACGTGGGATTCGATCCCGTGTCTCCAGGATCGCGCCCTGGGCCAAAGGCAGGCGCCAAACCACTGCGCCACCCAGGGTTCCCCCGAATGATTTGATATTAAAGTCAAACAACAAAGAATAGAATGCCTCCCATGGTACCATCTAGGAAATAACCTCTTTAAAGTTCTCAGTTTAATCCATGAGGCACTAAAAGAATTAATTTGATTAATTAGTGAATTGTTATATTCAAGGGATTTTTAGTGAGTAATTCAAAGTAGGATTATGTCTATTAATATTAACTACATAGCTTTTATCCAGTTAATTATCACCTCCTGTGGTGCCCTATCATTTTTATTAACTTATTCTTAGAAATTGTCTAACTCTGTAGGAAAACAAAACAAAACAGGAAATATGTCTCTAGAGGGAAGGGGACACATCAGAGACTAGTCATTGTGTCCTACAATGCAAAGCCACAGTGACTGAACTTTAGATTCAGATCCAGATGGTAACCTGAGTCATATCCATGTGCATTCTTTGACCATTATATAAAGCAAAGCCTGTTTTTAACATGAGTTTATTTGGATTTCCTGGACAGTTCTTCAATATCCATATCTATAAGGCAGCCCAGGTGGCTCAGCAGTTTAGCGCTGCCTTTAGCCCTGGGTGTGATCCTGGAGACCCGGGATCGAGTCCTGCCTCAGGCTCCATGCATGGAGTTGCTTCTCCCTCTGCCTGTGTCTGTTCCTCTCTCTCTCTCTCTCTCTCTCTCTCTCTCTCTCGAATAAATAAATAAAATATTTTTAAAAATCCATATCCATAATATCTTTTTGCTATTTTTTCAAAATTTGTATCCAGTTAGTCAACATTCAGTGTAATAATAGTTTCAGGTATAGAATTTAGTGATTCATCACTTACAACAACAGCCAGCACACATCACAGCAAATGCCCTGCTTGATACCATTACCTTTTTAACCCAAGCCCTTGCCGGTGTCCCCTCCAGCAACCCTCAGTCTGTTCTCTATAGTTAAGAGTGGCTTTCTTGGTTTGCCTCTCTTTCCCCTCCATGTTCATTTGTTTTGTTTCTTAAATTCCACATATGAGTGAAGTCATACGGCATTTGTCTTTTGCTGACTTATTTCACCTAGCATAATACTTACTCTCTAGATCCATCCATGTCATTATAAATGGCAAGATTTCATTCTTTATATGGCTGGAAAAATATATATATATATATACACCACTTCTTCTGTATCCATTCACAAGTTGATGGACATTGGGCTCTTTCCATAGTTTGGCCATTGTTGGCAATATTGCTATAAACATCAGGGTGCATGTATCCCTTCAAATTAGTGTTTCTTTTTTATCCTTTGGGTAAATACCAGGTAGTGCAATTGTTAGATTGCTGGATAGTTCTATTTTTAATTTTTTGAAGAACCGCCATACAGTTTGCATTCCCACCAACAGTGTAAGAGGGTTACCCTATCTCTGTATCTTTGCCAACAACTGTTGTTTCCTATGGAATGGAGTAGATATTTGCAAATGGCGTATCTGATAAAGAATTAGTATCCAAAATATGTAAAGAACTTATAAAACTCAACACCCAAAAACTGATAATACAGTTAAAACACGGACAGAAGAAATGAATAGACATTTTTCCAAAGAAGACATACAGATGGCTAACAGACACATGAGAAGCTCAACATCACTTATCAGCAGGGCAATACAAATCAAAACTACACACTAGTCAGAATGGCATACCAGTAATATTCTGTATGTTATTTCCACCATTATTTTTATTTAGAATGAAGAACTTAAAGGGAATCAGAAATAATTGCTTATAGACTTGTTCTCTAATTTAAAAAACCACACCCGTGTTTTTACATGCATTCCTAAGTTGAATGTATTTTTAACTGGATTTTCTAATGGTGATAGGATAGGGCATTATCAAATCTAAAACATTCAATTTAGTTTCTTCCCAGATAACTATACTTTTCCTATTTATATTTAATCAACTGACATCATATTTGATGAAATCATGTAGTCACAATAACAACTTGACATAAAGAGATGGAACTAGTTGAAGCAGAGCAGAGATTTGTGAAAATGTAGAAAACAAGCTACCAGATTTCAGTGTCTCATGTATTACCTAGTGGTGTTCAATGGGGAATGCATAGGGTGAGATTTTTCTGCAAAACTATTCAATGACCATCACTTAAGAGCTTATCTACTGTATACATTAAGAATAAAATAAGCCATATCCTTTTATTATACCTACTGATTGGATATGAAATCTTGACCAAGAATTTGAGTGAAGTTCTAAAATGGAGTTGGCTATTATCCAATTTATTTTTTTAATTTTTAAAAATATTTTATTCTTTATTTATTCATGACAGACAGAGAGAGAGAGAGAGACAGGCAGAGAGAGAAGCAGGCTCTGTGCAGGGAGCCTGACGCCGGACTCGATCCCAGGTGTCCAGGATCACACCCCGGGCTGAAGGCGGCGCTAAATCGCTGGGCCACCAGGGCTGTCCTATTATCCAGTTTAACGACAATTATTACTTTAGATTTGAAATATGAGGGACTATGGCAGACATGTTCAAAGTGTATTTAAGAAAGAAGATAGATGAAGAAGCAAACAAAACATGTCTGATATCTTCAGATCGCTAAAAAATTGAGGTTAATTGGTACTCATTTTTGCTTCCATGTTTGTATTTTTTCCCTATAATTAGATCTGGTGGAATATGCCTGAATATTTTCCTATGTAATGCACAAGAAAAAAAAAAGAGCATAAAATTTTCATTTATTTTCTATTTTATATGGTTTTCTCTCTACTGTCTCTTCATCTCAATATAAGAAATGTATCCAATACACAACAGTTTTATATTCTACTGATTTACTATTTTAATAACTTTAACTAAAAACACCACCAAAGTGGCTAATATTTTATATTCATTTTAGTATTAATTTATTAGTTGTTTATAATCACTTCTCTGTCCATAATACAATACACCCAAGAATGAAGGTAGTAAGCATTTTAGTGTTTTTACATGACAAACATATTGTAGGTCAAGATTTTGAAGATCTATGCTCTTGTACTGGAAAGTGAAAGGAAGATAAAATGTGGTAAGACAGAGTATTGCGAAAGACATATTCTAATTTTATAAGTATCAACATGTAACACAAGAGGAGTAGAATATTTCAATAGATGTTCTAAATACCAGTATACAATCCAAGATTAAATGGTATTCCAGCAGAAGATTATAGGAAAGCCTTATAGTAAGTATCAGAGTTACAGAGCATGAGAAAAAGAATGGCAAAAGAAATATATGCCCAAAGCATATATGTATCATTCATTATGTATATTTCTTGTGTCTAATTCAGTAGGTCCATGGTGGTATTTGGAGGTTTGCACTTTAAACACTAGAATGTCAGATTCATAAAGTGAATCTTTAGGAAATAGCACTAAAAATATTAATTGGATGTAATAAATTGTAATCTCAACAAAAATATTTATAACATTTTTTTTTTCACTGACAGATCCTCCAAACCTAGAACAGTTCCTAGAATACAGCATCTTTTTAGCTAGTTTTGAATAAAAAAATAAACAACTAAGATCATATTAGTATAGATTGACAACTAAACAAATTTTGAAAATACTCTTATCTTAGGTTGATAATTAGAATATCAACTTTGGGTGTGAGGACTAGACAGTAATTCAGTTAACAAATGCACAAGATCTGAGATTTTGTCTGATTAGTCCCCTTTCTCTAGACAGACAATATGTCTCTTTTTCTACAGTGATTTTGCTTGGTGTGCTTTTGGAATGTGTAACACTCCTTCATTTTCTCCCACACTTTGCAAGGAATAGGCATTCAAGGATACCAGAATACTATTTTTTCACTGGATTGGTTTAGTGTAGGCACATGATACAAACAACATTGTGCACAGCTGAGGTTTTCGGTGTTCTTCTTGTTCCCAAATGGAGACAGCCTATTTGGGAATTAAGCCAAAACCAGAAAGTGGGACCTAGAGATACAAAAAGAGATAGAGCCCTCGTGGATGATTTTTGGAATCCTTTAATGTATCTCTGAAATTACATCCACCTAATTAGATATGAAATAATGCATTTAAATTTTTATGTAAGCTACTTTGAATTGGGTCTCTGTCATCAAAATTCAAGAGCACTGATTAATACAATTGAAATGGACACAAGTTAAAAGTTGTCTTTGAGACTATGTCTTGACTGTAGGGTTAAAATCCAGTAAATTTTCTGTGTGTGTGTGTGTGTGTGTGTGCATATGTGTGCTGAATCTGCACATGAGGTGTCATGTAGCTTCAGTTATAGGGCATGAGGACTGCATTAAACCAAGATGGGGATTTGATTTTGTTGAAATATTCCCATTAACTCCAGATTATTTTTCATTCGAATTTCTTAAATTTCAATCACTTCCTGACAAGAATATTTTTAAAACCACCACTCAATGTTCTGGGGGGGTAAAAAGCGCCTTAGACTATGAAGTAAGTCCTTGAATGGTGTCTCTGAGGGTCTTTTTTTTTTTAATTAATTTTTATTGGTGTTCAATTTACCAACATACAGAAAAACACCCAGTGCTCATCCCGTCAAGTGTCCACCTCAGTGCCCGTCACCCATTCCCCTCCAACACCCGCCCTCCTCCCCTTCCACCACCCTTAGTTCGTTTCCCCGAGTTAGGAGTCTTTATGTTCTGTCTCCCTTCCTGATATTTCCCAACATTTCTTTTCCCTTCCTTTATATTCCCTTTCACTATTATTTATATTCCCCAAATGAATGAGAACATACACTGTTTGTCCTTCTCCGATTGACTTATTTCACTCAGCATAATACCCTCCAGTTCCATCCACGTTGAAGCAAATGGTGGGTATTTGTCGTTTCTAATTGCTGAGTAATATTCCATTGTATACATAAACCACATCTTCTTTATCCATTCATCTTTCGATGGACACCGAGGCTCCTTCCACAGTTTGGCTATTGTGGCCATTGCTGATAGAAACATCGGGGTGCAGGTGTCCCGACGTTTCATTGCATCTGAATCTTTGGGGTAAATCCCCAACAGTGCAATGGCTGGGTCGTAGGGCAGGTCAATTTTTAACTCTTTGAGGAACCTCCACACAGTTTTCCAGAGTGGCTGCACCAGTTCACATTCCCACCAACAGTGTAAGAGGGTTCCCTTTTCTCCGCATCCTCTCCAACATTTGTTGTTTCCTGCCTTGTTAATTTCCCCATTCTCACTGGTGTGAGGTGGGATCTCATTGTGGTTTTGATTTGTATTTCCCTGATGGCAAGTGATGCAGAGCATTTTCTCATGTGCATGTTGGCCATGTCCATGTCTTCCTCTGTGAGATTTCTCTTCATGTCTTTTGCCCATTTCATGATTGGATTGTTTGCTTCTTTGGTGTTGAGTTTAATAAGTTCTTTATAGATTTTGGAAACTAGCCCTTTATCTGATATGTCATTTGCAAATATCTTCTCCCATTCTGTAGGTTGTCTTTTAGTTTTGTTGACTGTATCCTTTGCTGTGCAAAAGCTTCTTATCTTGATGAAGTCCCAATAGTTCATTTTTGCTTTTGTTTCTTTTGCCTTTGTGGATGTATCTTGCAAGAAGTTACTGTGGCCGAGCTCAAAAAGGGTGTTGCCTGTGTTCTCTTCTATGATTTTGATGGACTCTTGTCTCACATTTAGATCTCTCATCCATTTTGAGTTTATCTTTGTGTATGGTGAAAGAGAGTGGTCCAGTTTCATTCTTCTGCATGTGGATGTCCAATTTTCCCAGCACCATTTATTGAAGAGACTGTCTTTCTTCCAATGGATAGTCTTTCCTCCTTTATCCAATATTAGTTGACCATACATTTCAGGGTCCACTTCTGGGTTCTCTATTCTGTTCCATTGATCTATGTGTCTGTTTTTGTGCCAGTACCACACTGTCTTGATGACCACAGCTTTGTAGTACAACCTGAAATCTGGCATTGTGATGCCCCCAGATATGGTTTTCTTTTTTAAAATTCCCCTGGCTATTCGGGGTCTTTTCTGATTCCACACAAATCTTAAAATAATTTGTTCTAGCTCTCTGAAGAAAGTCCATGGTATTTTGATAGGGATTGCATTAAACGTGTAAATTGCCCTGGGTAACATTGACATTTTTACAATATTAATTCTGCCAATCCATGAGCATGGAATATTTTTCCATCTCTTTGTGTCTTCCTCAATTTCTTTCAGAAGTGTTCTATAGTTTTTAGGGTATAGATCTTTTACCTCTTTGGTTAGGTTTATTCCTAGGTATCTTATGCTTTTGGGTGCAATTGTAAATGGGATTGACTCCTTAATTTCTCTTTCTTCAGTGTCATTGTTAGTGTATAGAAATGCCATTGATTTCTGGGCATTGATTTTGTATCCTGCCACGCTACCAAATTGCTCTATGAGTTCTAGCAATCTTGGGGTGGAGGCTTTTGGGTTTTCTATGTAGAGTATCATGTCATCAGCGAAGAGGGAGAGTTTGACTTCTTCTTTGCCAATTTGAATGCCTTTAATGTCTTTTTGTTGTCTGATTGCTGAGGCGAGGACTTCCAGAACTATGTTGAACAGCAGTGGTGAGAGTGGACATCCCTGTCTTGTTCCTGATCTTAGGGGAAAGGCTTCCAGTGCTTCCCCATTGAGAATGATATTTGCTGTGGGCTTTTCGTAAATGGCTTTTAAGATGTCGAGGAAAGTTCCCTCTATCCCAACACTCTGAAGGGTTTTGATCAGGAATGGATGCTGTATTTTGTCAAATGCTTTCTCTGCATCTAATGAGAGTATCATATGGTTCTTGGTTTTTCTCTTGCTGATATGATGAATCACGTTGATGGTTTTACGAGTGTTGAACCAGCCTTGTGTCCCAGGGATAAATCCTACTTGGTCATGGTGAATAGTTTTCTGAATGTGTTGTTGGATCCTATTGGCTAGTATCTTGTTGAGAATTTTTGCATCCATGTTCATCAGGGATATTGGTCTGTAATTCTCCTTTTTGGTGGGGTCTTTGTCTGGTTTCGGAATTAAGGTGATGCTGGCCTCATAGAACGAATTTGGAAGTACTCCATCTCTTTCTATCTTTCCAAACAGCTTTAGTAGAATAGGTATGATTTCTTCTTTAAACGTTTGATAGAATTCCCCTGGGAAGCCATCTGGCCCTGGACTCTTGTGTCTTGGGAGGCTTTTGATGACTGCTTCAATTTCCTCCCTGGTTATTGGCCTGTTCAGGTTTTCTATTTCTTCCTGCTCCAGTTTTGGTAGTTTGTGGCTTTCCAGGAATGCGTCCATTTCTTCTAGATTTCCTAATTTATTGGCGTACAGCTGTTCATAATATGTTTTTAAAATCGTTTGTATTTCCTTGGTGTTGGTAGTGATCTCTCCTTTCTCATTCATGATTTTATTAATTTGAGTCTTCTCTCTCTTCTTTTTAATAAGGTTGGCTAATGGTTTATCTATCTTATTAATTCTTTCAAAGAACCAACTCCTGGTTCTGTTGATCTGTTCCACAGTTCTTTTGGTCTCGATATCTTTTTTTTTTTTTTTTTTGGTCTCGATATCTTTGAGTTCTGCTCGAATTTTAATTAACTGTCTTCTTCTGCTGGGGGTGGGGTCTATTTGTTGCTTTTTCTCTAGTTCCTTTATGTGTAAGGTGAGCTTTTGAATTTGAGATCTTTCCAGTTTTTGAATGGATGCTTGTATTGCGATGTATTTCCCCCTCAGGACTGCTTTTGCTGCATCCCAAAGATTTTGAACGGTTGTATCTTCATTCTCATTAGTTTCCATGAATCTTTTTAATTCTTCCTTAATTTCCTGGTTGACCTTTTCATCTTTTAGCAGGATGGTCCTTAACCTCCACGTGTTTGTGGTCCTTCCAAACTTCTTGTTGTGATTAAGTTCTAATTTCAAGGCATTATGGTCTGAGAATATACAGGGGACTATCCTGATCTTTTGGTATCGGTTCAGACCCGATTTGTGACCCAGTATGTGGTCTATTCTGGAGAAAGTTCCATGTGCACTCGAGAAGAATGTGTATTCAGTTGAGTTTGGATGTAAAGTTCTGTAGATATCTGTGAAATCCATCTGGTCCAGTGTATCATTTAAAGCTCCCGTTTCTTTGGAGATGTTGTGCTTAGAAGACTTATCTAGTATAGAGAGAACTAGATTGAAGTCACCAAGTATAAGTGTATTATTATCAAAGTATTTCTTCAGTTTGGTTATTAATTGGTTTAAATATTTGGCAGCTCCCACATTCGGGGCATATATATTGAGGATTGTTAAGTCCTCTTGTTGGATAGATCCTTTGAGTATGAGATAGCGTCCCTCTTCATCTCTCACTATAGTCTTCGGGGTAAATTTTAATTTATCTGATATAATGATGGCAACCCCTGCTTTCTTTTGAGGACCATTTGAATGGTAAATGGTTCTCCAACCTTTTATTTTCAGGTTGTAGGTGTCCTTCTGTCTAAAATGAGTCTCTTGTAGACAGCAAATAGATGGGTCCTGCTTTTTTATCCAGTCTGAAACCCTGTGCCTTTTGATGGGGTCATTAAGCCCGTTCATGTTCAGAGTTACTATTGATAGATATGAGTTTAGTGTCATCATATCTATTCAGTCCTTGTTTTTGTGGATTGTTCCACTGAACTTCTTCTTAAAGGGGAATTTTAAGAGTCCCCCTTAAAATTTCTTGCAGAGCTGGTTTGGAGGTTACATATTCTTTCAGTTGCTGCCTGTCTTGGAAGCTCTTTATCTCTCCTTCCATTTTGAATGAAAGCCTTGCTGGATAAAGTATTCTTGGTTGCATGTTCTTTTCATTTAGGACCCTGAATATATCCTGCCAGCCCTTTCTGGCCTGCCAGGTCTCTGTGGAGAGGTCTGCTGTTACCCTAATATTCCTCCCCATAAAAGTCAGGGACTTTTTTTCTCTTGCTGCTTTAAGGATCTTCTCCTTATCTTTGGAATTTGCAAGCTTCACTATTAAATGTCGAGGTGTTGAACGGTTTTTGTTGTTTTTAGGGGGGGATCTCTCTATTTCCTGGATCTGAATGCCTGTTTCCCTTCCCAGATTCGGAAAGTTTTCAGCTAGGATTTGTTCAAATACATATTCTGGCCCTCTGTCCCTTTCGGCGCCCTCAGGAACCCCAATTAAACGTAGGTTTTTCTTCTTCAGGCTGTCATTTATTTCCCTTAACCTATCCTCATGGTCTTTTAATTGCTTGTCTCTTTTTTCCTCAGTTTCCCTCTTTACCATCAACTTGTCTTCTATGTCCCTCACTTGTTCTTCCACCTCGTTAACCCTCGTCGTTAGGACTTCTAGCTTGGATTGCATCTCATTTAATTGATTTTTAATTTCTGTCTGATTGGATCTAAATTCTGCAGTCATGAAGTCTCTTGAGTCCTTTATTGTTTTTTCTAGAGCCACCAGTAGCTGTAAAATAGTGCTTCTGAATTGGCTTTCTGACATTGAATTGTAATCCATATTTTGCAACTCTGTGGGAGAGAGGGCTGTTTCTGATTCTTTTTTTTGAGGTGAGGTTTTCCTTCTAGTCATTTTGCTCAGTGCAGAGTGGCCAAAAACAAGTTGTATTGGGAAAATGAGAAAAAGACAGAGAAGGAAAGAAAAGAGAAAAAGAAAAAAGAGAAAGAAGAAAAAAAGGGAAAAAGAGAAGAAAAAGAAAGAAAGGAGAAAAAAGAAAAAAAAGGGTGGGGTGGGGTGGGGGAAGCAATCAGAAATCAAGAAGAAAGAAAGAAAAAAAAAGCACAAAACAAAACAAAAAAAAAACACAAAAAAAACAAAAACAAAAACAAACAAAAGCAAAAACAAAACCATGGGGAGTATCCTCTGATTCTGTGTACTTTAAGTCCCTTGACTTCCCCTGGAACTGGTCCGTCTCCTTGGTCTTCTGGGGGAGGGGCCTGCTGTGCTGATTCTCAGGTGTTAGCACTTGGGGGAGCTGCTCTGCCCCTGCCTGGTGCAGGGCTCAGTGGGGGTTGTTCACCCCGTGAGGCCCCGGGAGGAAGCCCCAGTGGCGGGGGCAGCTCTGCAGCCCTGGAGTCAGCTCCCGCAGTAGCTCCGGGGCTCTCCGTCTGCAGGGCCTGGGGGCTCCGGGGCGGGGCCGCTGATCTGCTCAGTTCCAGGCAGGAGCGTCCTCGCTGTCCTGGGTCCTCCCGGCCTCTGCCTGTCCCGGGGGAGGCCGGATCCTGGGCTGTGTCTCGGCGCCCTGTGCTCCGGCGCCTGCGCTGTTGGATTCGCGCTCCCGCCCTGCAGCCCCCTCCGCGGAGCTGCAGCCCGAGCCCCTCTGAGCTGTTCCCAGAGCCCCGCAGCCCCCTCCGCGGAGCCGCCGCCCGAGCCCCTCCGAGCTGCTCCGGGTCCCGCCGAGCGCTGCAGCCCTTAGGGAGCTCGGCGCATCTCCCGGGGCGCAGTTCCTCTGTTACTGTCCCAGGGAGCCCGAGGGCATCCCCGCCTTTCTGGGGATCCTGCTCCAATTCCCCGGGAGCCCCTTTCCGTGGGGAAGGTCGGTGCAGCTCCTGCTCCTCCGGGACGGGGCTCCTCTGTCCTGGGGACACTCGCCCCGGCCTCAGCCCGGCTCCTCGCGGGGCCCCTCCCCCTTGGAGGCCTTTTGTGTCTTTATTTCTTTTTCCCCGTCTTCCTACCTTGATAGAAGCGCGAACTCTTCTCACTGCAGCATTCCAGCTGTTCTCCCTTTAAATCTCAGGCCGAATTCGTAGATTTTCAGGATGATTGGATGGTTTTCTAGGTAATTTGTTGAGGACCGGTGACTTGGAGACCCTACTCCTCTGCCATCTTGCCCCTCCTCCCCTCTGAGGGTCTTTATAGTAGCAGAGCTTTAAATGATATTTAATTAGAAAATAAATATAATTTCTTTAGTAAATTTATTTATAAAGGAAATATAGTTCAGAAATCTAATGATAGCACTATGTCCCAGCTCAGGATTTAGGTGTTACTTTTGTAATTTATATCTCATTAATACCTTATGCAAATTGGCAGCTATAACCTGATGATATTATCTAAGAAATGAGCATTGTACGACTGTTAATTTTTAGTTTATACCAACTTTCAGAACAATTTCTAGGTAATCTTCATCAAAGAATAAGGTACTAAATATGATTTAAATAGGAATTTAATTTCTACTGATCATTACATTTTATTACATCCAATTAATATTTTTTAGTGCCACTTTCTAAAGAGTTATAGATTTACCCATAGACATAGACAAAGATAGAAATGGAGCTTGAGACATTACAAGATAATCAACATAGAGGGATATAGCAGTTATCTACTGCTGTGTACAAATGACCCCCAAACTCAGTAGCTTAAAACAAGCATTATCTCATGCAGTTTCTATGGGTCAGGAAATCTGAAGTGGCTTGGCTGGTGGTTCTGCCTCAGCATCTTTCATGAAGCTGTATTCAAGGATTGCAGTCATCTGAAGGCTTTGGCTGGACAGAATCTTCACATCTAAGGTAGATCTCTTATGATTGGACAAGTTCATCCTGGCTGTTAATAAGAGGCCTAGTTTCCTCACCACCTGGGACTCTCAGCCTGGCTGTTTGAATGTCTTTACTAGTTGGCAGCTGGCTTCTCCTAAAATAAGTGATTCATCCTCTATTTCATTCCTAAGTTCATTTACAAAATAAAACAAACAAACACATTCCTATTAAATACTGCTTGGGATTTATGTCAACCAATAGGCCTGGTGAGGTGAAAATAAATTAGGCATAGCTTTATCACCAGGGCTGAGTGAGCCAAATTGCCTGCCAACTCTCTAACTGAAACTGCTATCCACTGGTGTAACAACAGGGCCCTTCCTCCAAAGCAATATTGCAAGATCTGGTTTCGAGTGGGGCAATGGGAGCATGAGGCATGGACTGTCACCTGGAGATAACCAAAAATATAATATAAAATAAACATAGATAGGAAAGTAAAGATCAAACTCAGTAAGTACAAGAAATTAGAGCATTAGAAGGAAAGAGAAAAAATACAGAAGAAAACAAAGCAAAGCCTCCTAACAATTATTCCTTTCTTTTTTATTTTTTTAAAGATTTTATTTATTATTCATGAGACACACACAGAGAGAGGCAGAGACATAGGCAGAGGGAAAAGCAGGCTACCCACAAGGAGCCTGATGCAGGACCAATCCTAGGCCCTGGGATCACACCCTGACCTGAAGGCAGATGCTCAACCACTGAGCCACCCAGGCATCCCAACAATGAGTTTTCTAATGAAATTCCAAAACATAAATAGTCATTTGAAGATCCAAAGCTAAGAAAGCCAAGAATATCAACAGCTAGAAGATGAATATTGCCCAAATAAAATAATTTTTTATGGTGATCTGATAAAGATTAATATTTAGTTTGTTTCTTACAGAGAACTGAAAACTCACATACATGTATTTGTTTCATCGAAATCCCCAGGGAAAGCTACAAGTAATATTTTAAAGCATAAAGTCACATTGATAGTTAAAACAGGAATTCATGTTTTAGAACATTAAATCGACTTTTTCTATTCCAGATATGATGAAAAAATAGTTGAAGAAATTATTTTCAAGTTCTAAGCAACTAGTAACAGTGAGGAAAATGTACTGGGTAGTACATCTGTGAAATACATGAGCTGATTCTCTGACCTCTGTTCAGCTAAACAGAACAGAACGAGGCTTTCTCCAGTAAATATGGCATAAAGAAGAGTCTCTGTAAGAAAAACAGTTTAGATATCTCTCACTGGAATAAATCTTGCTTAAAATTAAGCCTACAATCAACATCTTTTAATTCTTATATCAGTTTGTAATATCCCAAGGTTATTGAAAATTGGAATACCGTAAAGTAAATCAGAATTATGATGGTATTTATAAGTGTTTTCTATAATTTGCCCACGTAATTGTGTGTCATAGTAAAATGGCCAGTGACACATTTTCCACATATTTTCTTCTTTATATTTTATTTTTTTAAAAATATTTTTTATTTTATTTATTCATGAGAGACACAGAGAGAGAGAGATTGAGAGGCACAGACATAGGTAGAGGAGCCCAATGTGGGATTCGATCCCGGGATTCCGGATAATGCCCTGGGCCAAAGAGAGGAGTTTAACCACTGAGCCACCCAGGTGTCCCAACATTTTCTTCTTTAGACTACAATAGAACATTATTACTTCTGTGAGAAAAATGGCTCACATATACAATTACTTATTTCTTTTCTATGGGAAATGATGATGTCTTCATCTTTGGTTATTCTTTCAGAATTGTTCTGACAGAGGTGTCACCTTCTGGATCATTTAGCTTCAGAGTTATTTAAAAATCGGAATCACATTTTTCCAGAAGTTACAAAGATTGCATAGCATATTTTCTATTTTTGAAACAGAGCAGCTGGCTCAGTGTATACGTATTTTGTGACTGGCAAACAGTCTTCCTTTTTCCAAAATTAGAAATAGATGTTAAGAGTGTTCTTTTAAATAAAGTATGTTTTTAAAAATAAGTCCCTGCTCACACAAATACATCAGAGATACTTCCATTGAAAGCCAACCCAGAAAGGACAGAGAGAATAAAGGGTATCAAAGGATCAGACAGACAGACATGAACTGATTCCCTAACATTAGTATTTTGGATTTTTATAGTCTCCATTATCCATATCCTAAGGTACATTTTGGACTTGTCACTGGAGATCGTGATTAGTATTTTAATATGAGATATTGAATAGAAGACTGTCATGAAGCTCTTAAGGGTAAATATATACACCAAAGCTATATTAAAATTTATGCCAGGGACACCTGGGTGGCTCAGTGGTTAAGCATCTGCCTTCGGCTCAGGGCGTGATCCCAGGGTCTAGGATCGGTCCTGCATTGGGCTCCTTGGGGGGAGCCTGCTTTTCCCTCTGCCTGTGTCTCTGACTCTCTCTCTCTCTCTCTCTCTCTCTCTGTGTGTGTGTGTCCCTCATGATAAGTAAAAAATCTTTTAAAAGAATTATGCTGTAAATTTGATCTGAATCAGTGCATGGAATGTGCCTTGTACATTAGAAGAGAAAAAGTGGTATGTACTTTCTGCCCTGTGGATGTCTAGACCTTTTCCTTATAAAAGGTTCAAGTTAAACTAAAGGGGGGTAAAATAATGACATAAGATTTCCAATATCTAATGTCTTTTGCTAGGTTTTCAATCCATCAAAAATTTTAGAATTATTCAGATTAGAGACTCTAAAGACAAGTGTTTAATATTTAAATAATTAGTGGGGGAACTCTCACCCACAAAAGGTCTGAGGTAAGTGGAATAAAAATCCCAAACTCTAGAACACTGCTTATAAATGCATAGAGGTCCACAAACAAATTTTGTTGTGGTCAAACTCAGATTCAGGACAATAGTAACAAGAAAACTATATTTAAAGAAGAAGAGTGATCTTTAAATTTAATGTCATTGATGTATTTACTAATGTGAAAAACATTTGTACACTAATATCAAAATTTTAAAATATTAACTTTTGACTTTAGAAAGTAGTTTACATAGAACAAATGTGCATTTTTTTTAATGTCCATCTCTTTAACCAGATTGAGTCAACTTTTCAGACCCTTTTTCCCTAATGTTTAAATATACAATTAATCACTTCCTTTTTGGCATCAACATTATGTACTGTTCACATTTTAGTTTAACTCCTATACATTCCGATTTGATGGTTTCCACATTTTCCTCCTTTAATATGCTGTGAACTCTGAGTCTGTTTTAATCATCTTTGTATCCTTAGTACATAGTACATTGGAGAGTCAAAATATTTTTAAATTAAATTATCAAAATCATGTCTCAAAGAACAATGATATTGATATTCCCAACTTTATTTTCTGTAGCCGGTGCGTTGGTAAAAGAATTCCCGTATCTGGCCCTCAGCTCTTTCAGGATTATCTGGATTAAAAAGTACACATTATACTTACCAATTTAAAATTAGATGTCTAAAATATAATGATTTCCTCTAAATCAGTGCAGTTAACAGATGTGAAATTTCTTCTAGTTAAGATTAGAATAAAAAAATCATCAACTTGGATCTAAAAGCTCCTTTTAGCATAAACATATATAAGTAAGTTTTCCCTAACTCTCTCTTTCATAATAATGTTTTAAAAAATCTATTGGACTAGTTGTGTATAAAGATTGTTATTATAGTTTAATTACCATCTGTATCCCTGTTTCCTAAGACAGAATAAATCAAATACGTAGGTTAAGAAAAAGGCAATGTGATACAGTAGATGAATTGCTGTGTTTAAGAACATACGATCAGAGACTACTATATGAGGTAAATTGCTTAACTTTGATTATATTTCACGTCTTCATCCTAAAAAGTAGATTCAACATTAAGTAGGATATTACAAGGCTTGAACAGAAATATATGAAAGTTGTTTGGTACATGGTAGGACTCTGAAATGTTTTATTTTTTGCTAATTAATATTGAGATCTTGAGATTGTACCAAAAGAATTAAACCTATGTGTTTCTTTGTAATCATTTATAAATATTTATCTATGAATTGTTGTAGCATTTTCATCTGGAAACTTCTTAAATGTTCATGTTAAATTGGATATGGATCAAAGTCAGTTGATGGCAGCACATACAAAATGGAAATCACTAAGAGAGGCACTATTATCATACTTTTGTCCATTTTTTCTGATAAAGGAGTGTTAAAAGTACTAAAATACTTCTGTATATCGTATATTCACCTTTCTTCCTTGGGGCAAAACACTCTATCAAGTGATTACCGGAAATATTTCCAATAAATTTCATACCCCTTCACTGCTTTTTTAGTAAATCAAATTCAATGAGGAAAAAGTATGTATACACACCAACCATTTTTAAGTTTACAGTTCTATTTTCTACTTCATTTACTTATGCTACATCTTTTTTCCTTTCTCTATCTACGTTAGGTTTAGTTGCTCTTTATTTATAATTTCTTAAAACACGAACTTAGCTCATTAATTTTAGATATTTCTTATTTTCTGATATATATTTAATACTATAAATTTTCTCATACACTCTTCTTGAGCTGCATTTCTACGAATTTTAATATAAAATATTTTAATTTAATTAACAGATGTTATAATGTCTCCTATAGTTTTCTTTTTGATTGAAAAGTAATTTAGAAGTTTATAACACTTGTTTTCTAAATATTTGGAGATTTCCCTGATACCTTTTACTTACTGTTTCATTTAATTGCTGTGAAATTAAACATATTCCGTACGATAAAACTTGTTTCATTGCCCTGCATGGAGTCTTTCTTGGCAAACATCCCTTGTGTACTTGGAAAAAAAATGTAGACTTTTAAGTTGTTGGCTGGAATGTTCTATAAATATCAATTAGGTCAAGTTAATTCATAATATCGTTCAATTCTATATCCTTATTGATTTTTTGTCTACTTATTTATACACTTCCATTATTCTTTCAGAAAGTAGTGTTGACATGATTGTGAATTCGTCTTTTTCTCCTTCTTATTTCTTCTTATTATTCTCCCAAGATTTGCTTCAAGCGAGTTGAAGCTTTGTTATTAAGAGTACAGACACTTGGATTTTTGTCTTCTTGGTGAATTGTTCCTGTTATCATTGTTACATATATCTTGTTTTCCTTAGAAGAATTTTTCATTTTGAAGTCTACCTTGTTGTTAGTATAGCTGCTCAGCTATAGCGACCCTGGTTGTCACTGCTAACAGATTGCAATTGTCAAATAAAATATCTGACTTAAATACATAACTAAAGAATTTATATCTAATTGACCTGGCACTGGAGAATTACCAGTAATTTAATGATGTTCTGAGCATTTTTTACTTAAAATATGCATCAAGGTAACACAGAAGGAGAACAATAATAAATTAAATATTTATCTTTGCCTCAAGGGTGAAAACACAATTTGTGGAGTGTGACAGATGGGATAATATTACATGCTCCACACTTGCCTTGAAAAATATATCTAATCTCTCTAGGGATTAGGGGTTTTAAGTATTTTCTTTTATTATGGAACAGCCATATTATAAATGATTAACTGTAATTTACATGTGTGGTCTAAAAGTTATAAAGTAAGCATATATGTTTTGAATTCTAGCTTAAGAAATGGAAGATGTTCTCTTTTGTTCTCTTTCCTGATGGCAGTTGCAGGCCATAGTTTTGCGTGTATCCTTTCTTTGTAGTTTTACCACTTATGTATGTAGGATGTAAGATAATAAAATATTGGTCTAATTATAATTTTCTTTTGTATTTTCCCATTTGCTTATTAATTTTCTTCTTCTTCTTCTTTTTTTTACACTTAGGAGTCTTTTTTTTTTTTTCTTTTAAGATTTTATTTATTTATGACACACACATGCAGAGGGAGAAGCAGGCTCCACTCAGGGAGCCCGACGTGGGACTCGATCCCGGGTCTCCAGGATCAGAGCCTGGGCTGAAGGCAGCGCTAAACTGCTGAGCCACCCGGGCTGCCCTCTTAGGAGTCTTTTATGCATTTGAAATAATAATGCTTAATCTCAGATATGTTGCAAATATTATCTCCACCTAGTTTTTGGTTTGTTCAGTTTCTTTATGGTACATGTAACAAATTTAATTATCTTTAACTTATCAGTATTTTTCTCTATGTTATATGCTTTTGTTTTAAGAGTCTTTTTTTTTTTTGTATCATTATTTAAGAGTGATCTTATATATTTACATGTTTTCTTTAAAAATTGTGATTCCGGGATCCCTGGGTGGCATAGCGGTTTAGCGCCTGCCTTTGGCCCAGGGCGCGATCCTGGAGACCCGGGATGGAATCCCACGTCTGGTTCCCTGCACGGGGCCTGCTTCTCCCTCTGCCTGTGTCTCTGCCTCTCTCTCTCTCTCTCTCTCTCTCTCTCTCTCTCTGTGACTATCATAAATAAATAAAAATTAAAAAAATTAAAAATTGTGATTCCTGGGCAGCCTGGGTGGCTCAGCGGTTTAGCGCTGCCTTCAGCCCAGGGCATGATCCCAGAGACCTGGGATCGAGTCCCACGTCTGGTTCCCTGCATGGGGCCTGCTTCTCCCTCTGCCTGTGTCTCTGCCTCTCTCTCTCTCTCTCTTTCTGTCTCTCGTGAATAAATAAATATAATCTTAAAAAAATTGTGATGCCTCTTTATGTGCATAACCCAGTGGTTCTCAAATGGGAGTCATTTTGTCCTCCAGAAAATATTTGCAAATGTGTAGAAACAGTTTTGATTATAATAATGGGGTGGGGAATCCTCCTAGCATCTATTGAACAGAGGCCAGGGATATTGCTAACCAGTCTAAAATGTACAAGACAGCTCCCACAACAAAGAGTAATTCAACCCAAAATGTCAATAGTGCTATTAAGAAACCCTGCCTTCATCTATCAGGAAATTATTTTTTAATAGTCTATTGTAGAAACTTTTGACTTTGAGATTATCTGTAGAAACGACGTAGTGTTTCATTTATTTTCGTTCCTTTAAATGTTTTTCAGTAAAATTTCTCATCTCCACATGAACAAAGTCTTAACTACATAATGTATAGTAGTTAGAGAGTTAAATAAAGTCTTAACTATATATATTTTAGCATTTATTCCTGAGCACTTGATAGTTTGTGGTTCTGTGTTGACTGGTCTCTTTCTAAAATTATAACTAACTGTATGTTGATATATAGAAATGCATTTGATCTTAAATTTAGCAACTATGTAGCAAATTGATCTTATATCTAGCAACATTTCTAAGTTCTTGTTTTTAATAATCATTCTTTAGATAATTTACAGCTTTTTATGTGGTCAATCATATCTACAAAAACTGAGAGATTTATTTCTTCTATTTGAAATTTTGTTTTATTTATTTACAATTTCTAAATATGCTTACCTATTGTGCTGACCAGAGAATTTTGCAAAAGTTGAATAAGATTAGTGGAAGCAGAGTCCTTTTCCAATTCTTAATTTTAAAGAGATGTGTTTTTATGTTTCATTATTAAGATTTTAGTTATAGATTTTATCTTATAGATTTTATCTGTTTCAAAATATTATTTTCTGTTGTTAGTTTGGTGTTTTTATCTTTGATGGATGTTTGATTCTATTAAATAACTTTATTTCACCTGTGGAATGGAATAGAAAAGTGGCACAAGTATACAAAGGTATTTTAATGATTAAATAAAGTGATAACTGTTAAGCAATTAGGAGAAAAACAGTAATTAATATTAGTTACAATAAACACAGTCATTGCAGTGATGGTGAATAATTGCTCTTGAGTTCACCATTAATTTGATTTTGTTTTACATTTAGCCTTTGATCATTTGTACAAAATGTTTTCGTCTATCTGATGACTATCTGAACCTGAGAAAACAGCATACCCTTGTCAATTATAAATATCTTTTTTTATTTTGAAAGAAAAAGACTATTAAACATATTGCTATTAGAGGTTGCATTTATTATTTTATTGCAAATAATAAAGGATTGCTTGTCATGCTTTCCCTCAGCCATTTGTGCTCCATACCCACTCCCTTAGCTGGCAAATGTACTTATGCTTCACAAACTATCCTAGTAGTCATATCCTCTGTGAACTTATTTGGAACTCTGCTTCAGGCCGAATTAATGCTCTCTTCTTTGTGCTCCCAAGACAGACTTGATCAAATTAGACCACAGAAATCATAGAACTTGCCTATAACAAAATTGCTAATGGTTCAAAGGACACAGGCAAATTTTAGCCATAATGAAACAGTCCTTCCCATGAGGAGTGTAAAATATGCATACACAGCCCTCTAGAAATACCCTCTCTGTTCTGCATTAGGTATATTTTGGTTTTTGAATAATGGACAAGTGAGAATTTGTGTAATGCATATGGAAATATTACTCAGCTGTTCCAATGGTTTACTAATTACTACAGAGAAGATTGGTTACATGACCAATTAACCATTTTTATTATTGGCTAATAACCTCTTTTTTCAGGCTATTAGCTCCATATATTCATATTCTAGACTAATTTACAATAAGTAATCTGGGAAAACTTGATGTGTCCTGCTCAAACCCTTTTACATATAGAAACTCTCTGTTTCCTATGGCATTAGCATGTTTACAAGGCAATTTTTAGGGGATGGAGGTGAGTTCAAGTCATTCATTTACCTGGACCGTCTTAAGGAATGTAAAATATAGACCAACCTGCCATTAACATTTTTCTTCTTCCCAATTCATAATATAAGTTAGCAGTTGGGGGCACTGGTTTTGGTGTCAGATAATATTGCATAAAATATAGACCACAATGGCTTTTTAGCAGGATAAGATTAACTTCTCTGAGCTTCAGTTTCCCCATCTGTAAAACAAATATAACATATGCCTACCATAGGCTCATTTTGATATTTAAATGTGCTGAAGTAAATATCCAATTTATGGCTGCATATGATTAAAGTACTGATCACACTGAATTGTATTTATATATTTGTATGTCTTTTTACCTTCTCGTAAACTTAGTAGTGAATTTAGAAAAAGGAGATAAGACACACAGCATCTTTTTTTCCTCTTTTCTAAACACAGAGCAATGTCTACTATAAAATAAGTTATCTAGTGGCTTTTGGGAGGCTCAGTAGCTGAGTGTCTGCCTTTGTCTCAGGTCCTGATCCCGGTCCTGGGATGGAGTCCAGCATAAGGCTCCCTGCAGGACTCCTGCTTCTCCCTCTACCTATGTCTCTGCCTCTCTTTCGTGTCTCCTGCTTCTCCCCATGCCTATGCCACTGCCTCTCTTTCTGTCTCTCATGAATAAATAAAGAAAATATTTTTAAAATAAGCTATTTTAATATCTAAGTAGGAAAGAGAAACTAAGCTTATCTCTTAACCTTAAAGTTCATTTCAAGAAACTTTTATTATGAAATTTGAGTTTTTTCATCAGTGTATTTAAAACACATTCTTGTTCTGCTACAAAAGTTTAAAATATGATGTAATGACAACAGTATTTCTCTGTTGTATGTATATATTCCAGTCCTTTTAAAAATTATATTCCTTTGGATTAAAAATATATGTATGAATTTATATCTTCCATATTGGTTATTTATCATTAACAATCAGGTTTTTTAATGGCAAGAGTTATATAAGTGTTTATTATGAAGACCCAGTTAACAATATGTAAATCTATTTTAATCTCTTTCAGATTTACTAAAGTGTAACAATTCTTTATTGCATATGTACAGACATGAAATATGTACATACATAACAGATAAGAAAATTATTACACTGGTAATAATTTCCTGATTTTTAGGTGTCATTTTTCTTGGTTCACTGTTGAATTTCTAGGAATATGTGACATTGAAACTTCAAGGTTGGGCAGAAAAACATATATAATAGCTTTGAATTATCCATCATTTAGCTGGTCCATTCTCTATCTTTCTATCTGCACATAATTTTTTAATCATAATTTCTTACAACGAGATACATTAGAGACCTGTTTCTTCTTATGAAATAAAAGAAGAATTTTAAGATTTCCCTGGTAGCCCCTGTCTAGTTCTACCCTACCACATTAACTACTTTCACTAATGTTACCAATAATTTATTTAGACACATATTGAATATTTGCCCATGTCTCACTTACTTGACTTTTCTCCAGCATTTGATAAAGTTGCTCAGTATATAATAGGTATTCCCTTATTTTGTCAGTTAAGTTCTGAAAAAGAACTCTTTATTGCTGGCATTTAAGTTACCACTTTCATTTGATTTAGTTTAATTTAATTTAATTTATTTTTTTAAATATTTTATTTATTTATTCATGAGAGACACACAGAGAGAGGCAGAGACATAGGCAGACAGAGAAGCAGGCTCCATGCAGGGAGCCTGATGTGGGACTGGATCCCGGGGCTCCAGGATCACGCCCTGAATTGAAGACAGATGCTTAACCGCTAATCCAACCACATGTCCCTCAAAAGTACTTATTTATGGAGGATACTTCAGCTCTCTGAGCACTTTCTCTTTTTCTCTCCCTCTCACACACACACACCAATACCCACTGCGATTACGTAGTACATATTTACATTGAATGAGTCACAATCATTCAAACTTAACATTCAAACTTAACTAATTTCATCATCTCCTTTACCAAGAGTCATTTCATCTCAATTTACCATCATGATGGGTAGTAGGATTATTGACCTAGGTATTCAGACCATAACTTTTTTCCTTCTTCCTGTGATCATGCCCCAATAAATTACCAAATCCTATTTATTTTATTTCTACTCTTTGTTGTGCTTATCTATTACTGCTACTAATACCTTCATGTTGACCCTTGTCATTAATTATAAGGTACATCAATGTCTACTATCTGACCTTTCTGTCTCTAGCTTCACTGCTTCTTCTCTATAATGTTGCTAGACTTGTATTTCTAAAACACAAATGTATTTATGCTACATATACATGTTAACAGTGTTTCTTTGTCACTTTTATTGTAAAAGCTAACACTAGTAGTCAGGCAAGTTATCCTCATCAAGTAGGGTTAGCTCTTCAAGCAATATCCCCAACTAGGCCTTATGCATCCTGGCTGTCTGCCTACTTAGTGAAAATCCTCAGGTGTTAGAATAATTACTCATTTAGGAAGCAACACAATCTTTAACTTCATAATTCCATTTAAACTCCTGAACTGTAAACAATGAAATCTAAAATGAATTAATTTATTAAAAAATCAGAATTTTAATAATCTGAAAGGTGGCATAGAGTAATCATTAAATTATGACATAAATTAGTATGGCAAATATTTTTTAAAAGATTTTATTTATTTATTCATGAGAGACACAGAGAGAGGCAGATACACAGGCAGAGGGAGAAGCAGGCTCCCAGCAGGGAGTCAAATGTGAGACTGGATCCCAGGACCCCGGAATCATGGCCTGAGCCAAAGATAGATGCTCAACCACTGACTACTCAGGTGCCCCTGGTATGGTAAATATTAAAATATGGTATAGATCCTATGAATTTGAAAAACGATTTGCTTCTTACTACCCAAGTTACCTTGGCCAAGTTACTAAAACTCGTATTTACAACTCTGTTTTCATCTCTATCAGTGGGTAAGCAAAATGATTCATAGAGTTTGCTAAAAGTCAATTCTTAAAAATACAATTATCTGAAAAGCCAATTTGTTAAAGTCAGACTAAGAAAAATCAACTTGCAAAAATACAATTCATTGAATGGACAGCTTTACAGCTATACTAGGATTGTTTTCTCCTCATTAATTTTAAATGATTGTCACTTTATATTTTTCAAATTTAAGGTATTTAGTATCATTCCTAATTTTCATTTATTAGATATAAAACATACATTATAATTAAATCAGAATTTTAAAATATCTGGGATAAACTCAGATATTTTAAAATTCCATGCCTCTAATACAGAGAAGTTTGGATATGCCAATGAGAAGAAGCAGTTGCAGGTCAAAAAGAAACTGTTGATGTAGGAAAAAGAAAGAATGATAATATGAATATTATAATCTAATGTTTAATACTTAAATTTTGGTGTCACTGAATTATAAAGAGACAATTAAGAAAATAATTTAAAAATTAATTAGTACCCTGAAAAGGACAAAGATGGAAGATAAAAGTTTGGCCAGACTAAATAATATAGAGAATTAAAATTCACTATTGACCAAGAATTTCCACCAGAAATAATTATTTTTGAGAATTGTGAAAACTATATTATAAAAAATACTATTTAAGTAAAACTTCAGTATTCAAAAATACATTAATTTTAATGATATTTCATATTCTTGCTAATATTATAATGTCTCCTGTTAATTCTGTTGAAATCATTTTTAGTAAACTGACAAATGTTTTAAATTGGCAAATTTGGAAAATTGAGACTGCACAAATTGATCATTAGTTAATTAGATCTTCAGCAAATCAGCCACTTGGTGAATTAGATGTTGGAAGCTTTTACATTAGTAATGTGTGACAACTTAAAACTGTAAAATATAGTTTCTAACTCATGGCATTATGCTTAGGAAAAAAATGTGATTATGCATGTTAAGTTTTGGCCCATAGTAAGTAGCTGGCTACTAGTGGCCATCAATATAGTTTTATTATACTTGATTGCCTATTTTTATTGTTATTGGTGTTAGCGCAGCACTATTTTTAGGATTTTGCCTCTGCCTAACTTTGCAACTTTATTTGTCACCATTTATTCAATTCTCCAAGTTGAAGAGAAGAAAGCTACATAAGAACAAATCTTAATGGAGAATGGAACAACTCTCACGGACCTCGTCAGGCAAATGGGTTTTCACTTTACCCAAGCATTGCAGGACTGTTATATTAGGACCTAATCAGATGTTTAGTAAAAACTTCCTGTTGGTGTGCCCCATGGGAAGAGGATAGACATTTTTGCATAAGAACCAAAGGGGCTTACTGTGAAAGAAATGATCAAATCCAGATAGACAGTCGATGCCTCATGTTGGAATATGAAGGACAGCCTGACTGAGACTCACTGGAAGAAAGAGGAAACATGAGCATCAGTGTTCTCAACAAGAACTCAACAATACGGAAGAATGGTTTTAACTGGTATACTGAACTCAACACAGAGACACAAAGTTCTCTTTGAGATTGCTGATCTGGGCATATTTTATGTTAATATTGGAAGTATAGCAAGTCTGACAGAGTGAAATGATTGACAAATAATGGCCAAGCATGTTGAGAAAACAAACTGACATCTTGCCCTGATATTATTTGATCTATTTTCATTATATACCATAACCAGAGAGTAATAAAAAAGGTACATTCATTTCACCCTGGGATATCTGAATCAGGATAATCAAATAGATATAATCTTGGGTCATTTCCTGTATGTTCACTGAGGGAAACAACTTTATCTCTGATTTTTCTTTAACTCTGACAATCATTGTCAGATAAAATTTTATAAAATGACTATCCAATATGAACAGACTGTCACCATAGTAAACTCATTTGTTTAAAGTACTTGTATTTTTTAACTTGATGACAAAAAAATCTTCTAGAGCCTATGCTTCTTACACAAAAACCATTTGAAAGTGAAATTTTTTTCCTTATTTTTTTTAGTCTTTATATCACAAATAGCATTTCCACTGGAGATGCTCCAGTGGATCCAATCACCAGCCCTGATGATATTGCACTGTTGATGAAGGCAATACCCTTAAGCCTCCTGCACCGGGGACCATATTCTTTTGCTTGCAGTGTGGATTTCATACTGGTGAGCTTCCACTCTGCTCCGGATTTGAGTTTCAGTTTCCGAATCAGGTACTTTGCCTCTCACTGACTCTTTCTGGATTATCTTTAGTTCTTTCCCAAGACTATTTCTGATTCCAAATCTGGTTTGGTTTTCATTTGTTCACCAGTTTTACTCCCAAGTTTGGTTTTGAGGATTTTGCATATTGGTCCAAGAATTTTTACCTTTTCATATTTGAAGGGTTTTAAAAATGTTTTCATTTTTCTATTTGCCTTGAGAATTCTGAGTTATCCTGGCTTTGGAGTCATCTGCTTCTGTTTAATCATGTCACAAGATTGTGGTTTAGTCAAATTGAAAGCAAAGCTTCTGTCACAGCCTATGTCTTTGTCTAGTTGTCTGGCAACTGCCGATAAAATCCTGTGTTACTTTTCTTTCTCTTTCTTTCTTTCTTTCTTTCTTTCTTTCTTTCTTTCTTTCTTTCTTTCTTTCTTTCTTTCTTTCTTCTTTCTTTCTTCTTTCTTTCTTCTTTCTTCTTTCTTTTTCTTTCTTTCTTTCTTTCTTTCTTTCTTTCTTTCTTTCTTTCTTTCTTTTTCTTTTCTTTATTTCTTTCGTTATTTGTTTCTTTTTTTTAATTAATTTTTATTGGTGTTCAATTTACCAACATACAGAAAAACACCCAGTGCTCATCCCGTCAAGTGTCCACCTCAGTGCCCGTCACCCATTCCCCTCCAACACCCGCCCTCCTCTCCTTCCACCACCCCTAGCTCGTTTCCCTGAGTTAGGAGTCTTTATGTTCTGTCTCCCTTCCTGATATTTCCCAACATTTCTTTTCCCTTCCTTTATATTCCCTTTCACTATTATTCATATTCCCCAAATGAATGAGAACATACACTGTTTGTCCTTCTCCGATTGACTTACTTCACTCAGCATAATACCCTCCAGTTTCATCCACGTTGAAGCAAATGGTGGGTATTTGTCGTTTCTAATGGCTGAGGAATATTCCATTGTATACATAAACCACATCTTCTTTATCCATTCATCTTTCGATGGACACCGAGGCTCCTTCCACAGTTTGGCTATTGTGGCCATTGCTGATAGAAACATCGGGGTGCAGGTGTCCCGACGTTTCATTGCATCTGAATCTTTGGGGTAAATCCCCAACAGTGCAATTGCTGGGTCGTAGGGCAGGTCTATTTTTAACTCTTTGAGGAACCTCCACACAGTTTTCCAGAGTGGCTGCACCAGTTCACATTCCCACCAACAGTGTAAGAGGGTTCCCTTTTCTCCGCATCCTCTCCAACATCGTTATTTGTTTCTTATGTGCCCCTAGGAGGTAAAATAAGTCAAAACTAGAAAAAAAATATGTCCAGGAGAATAAAGAGCCAAGACTAGACCAGAAACCTCAGGATACGCCTTTGAAATTGTCTCTGTCACTCCGACCTTCTGTTCTGGACCTTATGCAACCAGTCAGTCAATTTTACTAAGATACAACAATTTGCGTCCTATACTTATTTGACCCATGGCTAAAATTGAAGCACTGAGCTTAGCAGGATCTGTGTGTATCTGAGTGTGCTTAAATGGGAAAAAGAAGTAAAAGTGTTATTCCTCTCACAAAAGAAATGCAATTTGTCTTTTTCTTACAATGATTTGTTTATATTTATAGCTCTTTCTGTGTCTTCCTTATTCTTTCTCTTTTCCTCTTTTCTTTTTTGGAAAACTTGTTTTTATTAATTGGCCAAAACTTTTTACAAATTGTCTATCCTTCAAGCATGCCTAATTCAGAGAGAAGTAGATGTATTTTTTTTTGTTTGTTTTTTAAATTATGGCTTAGAAAATGCAAAGCTCTAACTTCCTACATAAGAACTTTGCCTGGTTAAAATAACAATCGTATGGATCAACCAGAATGTGTTTTAGAATGAGAATATAAATGATACAGTATTGATTGTTTCTGGTCTACAGAGTCCTTTAATCACTTCTTGAGGCATCTGAAGGGCTCAGAGTACATAACATTTCCTTCCTATTATCTCAAAATAAAATAGAAAATCTCTATAGAAATACATAAATAAGCCAAGTAAATGTGTGAGAAAATGTTTTATGCACTGAAAACAAGATGTTAATAAACCTTAAATTTGAACTGTTAGCTTGACCTACAATCTCACTGAACAATTACTGAAGAGAACAACATGTAATAAAATAAGGAAAAATTCAAATATAAACTCCTTCAGATTTCTACAGCTGGCTTCTGATTCTAAGATTCTTCCACTGTGTGAATATAAAATATTTTCTGAACAGATTACTATACCTTTGCCTGTTTTTTTGCTTATCTATTGTTGCTTAGCAAAGTACTCCATGGTTTTGTGGCTAAAAACATCAATTTATTATCTCCGTTGGATCTGTGTGTCCAATAGACTTGGTTGGTGGTTCTCATTTGAGACGTCTCAGGTAATTGCAGTAAGATAGTGGCTGGGTCTTTGAATAACTGAAGACTCAATTGGGTTATTCACTCATATGGCTGGCAACTGATGCCAGCCTATCATCTGGAAGTTCAGTCTCGGGTCATTGGCAGAAGCAATTATACCTGGCCAATTCATGTGGCTTGGGTTCTTGATAGTTTGGCAATTGAATTTGGGGAGGGAACATCCCAAGAGGCCTACTGGATGTTGAAGACTTCCTATGACCCAGACTTGGAAGTCACATGTCTCTCCCACCACATCTGTGGTCAAAGCAATTATTCACAGGCCCAGTTCAGATACAAGGTGAGGTGAAGTACACTCCCCTCAGTGGGGGTAGAGAAGTGTTGCAAATTAACTGTGATCATGGTTAATCAGCTACAACTAGCCAAAAATTATATTTCTCACACATGGAACAGACACTCATATCTCAAGGTGCCTTATGTACTTCATGTATTCCAGCATCAAGGTCAAACTTGAGGCCCAGGAGCTGATCATCTTAATTAAGTCTAGATGTGGAGGCATCACTACAAATGGAGTCCTCAGGTATAGGTCCTTGAGCAAGATTATTCTCCACTAAATCTTTTTTATAAGAAATGGCCTGTTTTTGCAAGGAGATTGAGAGCCCAAAAATGTCTTTTAATTTTGAACTGCCTCTGACCCTTTTAGTCTAAGTTGACAGTGTTACTACTTACACAAAACTCTTAACATGGTTATAAGTTTCCATGGGATCTTTTTTGGATTCACACTCCTAAGACAAAGCTACTGCCATAAATCCCTTTGAGACAGATTCTTCTCTATCTTGGAAGTGAGGGTGCTGTGGGGCAGTACCTCAAGGCTTTTAGAGACCTTTTGTCCACTCAAAGTCAAGACACACACTTTAAACTCTCACAAGCCCTTTTACCTGGCTAAAAGAGTTTAGGGGTTCCAACGAAGATTCTCAGAATTCTTTTCAACTAAGTGTCTTGTCTAAGAGACTCTGCCTTAAATTTCCCAGAGCTCCTAATAAAGGTGTTATGGCTAGACCTTGGATCAGGAATTTATCCTAAGCCACATTTTACTGATACCCCCTTAGATTTTATTTTTGCCCTTTAACACTTGAGTTTCTCATATTATGTCTGAGCTTAGACTGATTTATTACCTAGCAGGAAGCAGGCCTGCAGATAGCTGGCTGGAGTGTGGGAGTTGCTTTGAGGCCAGGGTGTGGCCACAACCTCTGGTGCAGCCTGCGCCTACTGGACCTTTAGAGCCCGGGCTCCGGGGTCACTGGTTCTCTCTGACTGTGCTGAGTCTGGGCTGAGAGCGAAAGAGGTGGAGAAAACTATGAGGGCTGCCCCCAAGGATGATAGAGTTTTGAAGCCTGACTGGCATTAGGAGTGACACTCCACGGGTATTGGAGGCCTAAGTGGACCTTCCTCCAGGTGGCTGGCCGCCACCCCTCCTTTCTGGAAGCTCACATGCTTCTAACCTAATGGGAGCTTCCAATGGCCAAAGCCAGAACAATTTGAGCGACAGAATAAACCAAGTAGTATTAGATTATACTCCAAAGTAGAAAATATATATCCATATATAGTCCAATGTAGAAAATATATATCCATATATCAAACTTACTTATATAAAAATGATAGATAAATGGACATATAAATGGGGGAAAAGAAATCTCCCATACATAAGAATTGTTTGTAGGGACACTATTAACAAGGAGGGAGAGAATAACTTTCTTCTTTAATGTAGACTACATACAGTTAACTTTGTTCCAAAGAATACAGCATGGAAAAAAAGGTAAAAGAATAACTTGAAGAGTGGAAACTAATAAACACCACATTAGCCAGGTTATTTAGGTAAAAATCAACAGAGCTAAGTCATGTTGATAGGATGTACCCTTGGTAAAATGTGATAAAAAATATGTGTCATCTCTGAGGCTTATTTCTCAATAACCCATAACCTCAGTCTTACAAAAACATCAGACAGACACATTTTGATAGTGAGGCAGCCTAAAAATACCTATTAATACTTCTCAAAACATGAAGGTTGTCAAAGATCAAGGAAGATCTAAGAAACTGTTAACCAAGAGGAACCTAAGGAGATAGGGTAAGTAAATGTAATGTGGTGAAGGGGAGGAAGAACTTTTACTTACTATAAGATTCTTCTAGTTGGACTAAGAGTTAAATTTACATGAGACAGATTAACAGGGAAGAAACCACTAAATTTTTTTATGTATGCACAGAGGCCTAATAAGAAATTGAGACATAAAGAAATGACCGGGCAGCTGGGGTGGCTCAGCGGTTTAGGGCCGCCTTCAGGCCAGGGCCTGATCCTGGAGACCCAGGATCCAGTCCCACGTCAGGCTCCCTGCATGGAGCCTGCTTCTTCCTCTGCCTGTGTGTCTTCCGCCTCTCTCTCTCTCTGTGTCTCATGAATAAATAAATAAAATCTTTAAAAAAAAATAAATGACCAAGGCAGGGAGGCAGGCAGTTTTTATATTTTTTAGACAAAGAGACAATAAATCTGTGAGGAATTGATAAGACAAAAGTTGATAAGACAAAAGTTAATAGCTTCAATTAGTAATGACTTTTAAACAGATTTTGGGTTGGAGTAATTAGAAAAAAATTAGTAAGAGTTCCTTATATGGTATTCTTGGCTCTAACTTCCTATTTCTCACGACAAAGATGTTTCTTTACCTCCTGATACAAGGGGGTACCTTTCACATGGTAGATTTATTTCCTCCTTTCAGGGAAATAAATGAAAGTCCATCTTGTACAGGCTGTCTCTTAAGTAACTTTTATTTAAATAATATGCCAAAGTGGCATTTTGTGGGGCGGCTTGCTCTTGGTCCTACAGTGGTCTCCTGGATGCAGTTGTGGAACTTGTAAGAGGACATTAGATGAAAACTAAGGAAATCTGAATAAAGTATAGACTTTAGTTAATAATAATGTATCAGTATTGTTTCATTAATTATAACACATGTACCATACCAATATAAGATGCTAATAAAAGGGGTTATGGGGTATGGAGTATTTGGGTATCCTCTATACTGTCTTAATTTCTCTCTAACTCTAAAACTTTTCTAAAAATTCAAGTATTTTAAACAAATATTTAAAAAAGGAACATGTATAGCTATGGAAGGATTGTCTTCCTGGAGGATGAACAGGATGATGTGCTGAGGTGCTCAGGAATGACAATGCTCTGTTTACCTCCACAGTTTTAGTTTTTCTGTTTATGGGAACAAAAATTGGTTATGCTGGTTAACTCTAGCAGATATAATCATTTACAAATATGCAAGGGTACACAGATTGTTGTAAAAACTTGTAGGAAATTTGTTTGTAAGTAATGAGTTTGAAAAAAACAAAGTGAATTAAACATTGACAAATTTAGGTAGTTGAATCAAGTTTTAGAGATTAATCCAAAGTATGGAAAATGGCTTGTGACTCCTTTAATGTAAAATGTTAAATGTATTGTATGCAAAGAATAAAATAAGATTTTTCTTTCTGCTAAAATGACATATTTTTGATTATATATCATGTTCATTATATCGAAATGCAAAAATATACATTCCTTGATCAGATAGATGAGGTTTCTTATGTCAGCAAAATGCTCTCACTTGAAAGCCTGTTATGTCCTTCCTTTTTAGAATTTTTTTAGTCACTAAGAGAAGTTTTTGTAAAAACTAAAGTTCCTAATGCATAGTTATTATTACTTGTCTTCTTCACTTTGAATATTATTACTCTAAACCAAAACTGAGTTTATTCTCTTTAGATATGTAAGACTATGACCTTGTCTTATATATTATAAATCTTTTTGACTTAAATTCAAATTTAAGAACTCAAATTCAGGGCAGCCCTCCGTGGCTCAGCGGTTTGGCGCCGCCTTCAGCCCAGGGTGTGATCCTGGAGACCGGGATCAAGTCCCACATGGGGCTCCCTGCAGGGAGCCTGCTTCTCGCTCTGCCTGTGTCTCTGCCTCTCTCTCTATATGTCTTTCATGCATAAATAAATAAAATATTTTTTTAAAAAAGAACTCAAATTCAGGAAAATAAAACTTAGATTTCTTCACTCATACTACCTTTGAGATTTCCCTAGTAGCTAATTGACTGTCACCAACATTTTTTTCTCCTACTTGATTAAAGAAAAAGAGATGGCAAAGAATATGTGTACACTTCACAGTTTCTCTATTTTTAATTAGCTTAAAGTATCCAAAAGTGACCAGTGATAAAGCCTTCACTCTGGAAAGTATTGACAAATCAAAAGAAGAAACTCAGGATGCCTGGGTGGCTCAGTGGTTGAGTGTTTGCCTTCAGTTCAGGGCATGATCCTGGGTCCTGGAATCAAGTCCTGCATCAGGCTCCCTGCGAGGAGACTGTTTCTCCCTCTGCCTGTGTCTCTGCCTCTCTCTCTCTCTCTCTCTCTCTGCATCTTTCCTGAATAAATAAGTAAAATATTAAAAAAAAAAGGAGAAACTCAAAACTCAAACAGGGTCCCTAAGCTAAGTAGATATCGGTGGTATGTTAAAAATATTTTAGCAGTTGTGTCCTTTCCAGGATGAATAAAGACACAGTCATATTCCTGTAGAATGACTGTGAATAACTGTCATAAAATTGATTTATACATTTATTTTGTAATCTCTTATCCATTCCTGACAAGCACAACAGACATGATATGCAATGATTTAGAAGTCTCTGGAGATGTGTCAATATCTCACTGTTAATACTTCTTTATTCTCAAGATTTTCATTGACTTAATCTTTAAAAGTTGATCGTTATCTCACTAGAAGATTCTAATCTTCTTTCTGAAATTTCAGTATATAATAATAAATTAATCAGAATCTTTCAATTTCATTATTGACAAATATTTTCTGTTTTTCCCTTACGCTTGTCTATAGGCCCCTGAATAAGTATCCTGGAAGAAATTTCAAAAGAGTAATAGTCTCAATAAAGAGTGCTTGCTACTGGGTATTTTTGTCTAATATTTCAGGGAGTAGACACATTGGCTGGTTTTTAAGTTTGAGCTGATATTGTCACTATAAAGAAATCCTTTTCTTTTCATTATGTGCAACTGGGTCAGGATTTCCAAGACTACTTTATTCTGGTAGCTGATGACTTAATGAAAGTCAGCTCTTGAATGCATCATGATAATCAGAACAAGAAAAATTAACTTGCTAGGAGTGAATACAGCAAGCATATTTATTGTGGTCAAAGTTCTGTTTTCTAACAGACATAAGTGAAATAACCTTTTCTTCTTTAGCTGGAACCAACAATAAATTTCACAGACTATATTTGTATAAACAATAATGAAACCCTGTCTAAATAGTTTATTGTTCAGGTTGACCCTGTACAAATTTGGAAAATATAGAATATAAAAGGATGAGCTAATGAATCAGTAGGAAAACTTAAGAATTTTTAAGGATGAGCTAATGAATCAGTAGGAAAACTTAAGAATAATGAATCTTTAGAGAGTAGAAATATAGGTAATGATAAATAGAATTGCCTTACCTACAAAATTACTCAAAACTATATATATAAACAAAATACTCTGAGAGTAAAAGTACCCTTACTCTTATTCGTGACTGTGTGGCTTTAGAAAGTTCATTAATAATCTATGTTTTGGACAAGGGAAGTATTTCATTTGTGGATTTGATACATAAATGTCTTCTCAGAAAACTACCATAGTATATGTTCTTTAGCTAATAGAAACCTATACTTACAGGTCATAATAAATGTTTCTTCCTCACAGGTCAATTACATTCAAACATATATTGATTTTAAAAATAAATAAATAAATAAATAATAAATAAATAAATAAACAATATTCCTAGATTTATTGTTCCTGTAGGCAGACCTGGTGGAGATGATCATATCATTCTGTTTCTGGTAGTCACTTGGAGTAGTCATGGTGACTATGAGCTTCCAAAGACCATAAACATTATATCTAGCATATAAATATAAATGTGATTTAATTCTGATTCAGTCAATACAACTTTAGAGTATCTCCACACAAGCATTAATTCTCAAGCCCTGGTATTATCAAGTATCATATTTTTCTGGTTTTGTTAACCATCACAAAACACAGAGTTTTTATGTATTAATCATTTTGCCTTGGGGCATTTATGGAAAAGAAAGAGCAGGAAACACAAAGCATAAAATGAATGATATTGAAATAGGAAATTACTGAATATAATTATGTGGTCAAATTGTACATTAAATGTGGAACTTATCTTCAAGGAGGGGATGATGCAGCGAATTGACACCATGCCTTGTCACCATAATTGGTAAGCAGGGATATAACATCCCCCTGACAAAAGTAAAAGAGAATAATAAAAATTTTAAATACAACTTTGAAACTTGATATATATATATATATATATAATGAAAGCAGCAACTAAACAAACAAAACCATGGATTTATTATCCTTGGAAAAATAAAAGAAGTATACTGTATCTGTACTATAAATAGTCAAATTGGTCTTACTAATATTTTCCAAAATAGTGTCTTAACTCCTTCTTTCCTCATTCGTCTACCAGGCTCCTCTCTATTCACGTGAAATCTTTCCTGAACTCAAGAGATTGGTGGCTTCTCTTTTAAGCTCTTGGTGTTATCTTGAGCATATTTTTGTCAATATGATTAGCAGTTTGATATGTATTCTCAACTTCTCCGTTTCCCTCATTAGATTATAACCTTGATGAGGATTAAATCTTATTGACATGTGGCTGCAGGAAATGGTGTAAAAAGCTCTCAATAAGTATTTAATTGCGTTATCCATTGGTAGGTTTGTAAAAATAATTCTTATTTTTTCTTTCTAAGCTTGTCTTCTTTTTTTTTTCGTCTAAGCTTGTCTTCTTTATGTGATAGCTCACTGTCATATTCTGAGAAGACTTTCTTTTTTTTTTTTTAAGATTTTATTTGTTTATTCATGAGAGACACAGAGAGAGAGAAAGAGGCAGAGACACAGGCAGAGGGAGAAGCAGGCTCCATGCAGGGAACTTGATGTAGGACTCCATCCTGGGACTCCAGGATCATGCGCTGGACCAAAGGCAGGCACCAAACTGCTGAGCCATGCAGAGATCCCCACGAGAAGACTTTCTATTCATAATATTTATCTATATTCTTTTATCCCAACTTTCTTTAACTATAGACACTGAAAGTGTTTTAAAATAAGGATATTAACAGGATGTACTCTGTGACAGATAATAAATTATTACTTTTTTGTCCACTTGAAAACTCAACTGCATGATAAAATGTAACTGTTTACCAAGCAAGAATGGAAATTTCTATATAAGCTTGGTTATGTTTCTCAGATGAGAACAACACTAAAATTTTGACTTAATTTGCTTAGGCTTGAATACATTTAATTATACATCTGTGGCTTAATTATCATCAGGAATTTAAAGAACTTGTATTGTCAGGCAACAATCGCATAATTGAGAAATGGATGCTAGAATATCTTCACTGGGCAGATTCCAGGATCTGCACTTAAAAATAGCACGGATTGGATTAAAGAACCACAAAAAGAAATGCTTCAGCTGACTGCTGAAAAGCAGTTCTCTTCTAAAACCAGTGCTGCAAAGCAGTGCTGCTGAACGTTTGGCAAAATAATATTCAGTGCACTTGACAAGTGTTACTTATGCACTTCCCAAAGGACAAATTACAGAAACTTATGAATGCATATATCCAGGTTCCTGTTAACTAAATGACATTTGATGTCCTGGTTAAATCTTCTTACTTACCAAGTATGTAAAGAATAGAAGCGGAATAGTAAGTAGTATATGAGTATACTAAGAGTGAGCAACAATGAGTGTCAGCTTGTTTTTCAGTCTTCTGATCTATAATTCCTCGCTGTACAATCTCTGGACTCTAGTATTTGCTGTGTGTATGTCATTTCTTCTACCTGAACTGATTCCTCCTCCCATTCTGTTCCAGTCATACCTTTTGATATACCAATACCATTTTACAAACTGCCAGTCCTCCTGTCTAACAAGCCTATAATCCATATTCTACTGCAAGATTTTTGCACATTTTAAGAGATTTATATTCTCCTCCTAGGGATCTTGATTTCACTTCCTTTTATTTCCAGGATCTGTTTCCTTCAGCCCCACACTGACTCATATTTGAAACCTAGCTCCTTTTTCTTGATTTATACACATATCTTTGTACTGATTATTAGACATCTCTCTCCTTCAAAACATCTTTTCATTCTATTGGTACGAGCACTTCTGTCTGTTGATAGGCAGCTTGACATTTCTGCTTGCTCCCGATACTTGCCAGAAATTACAAAGATACCACTCTTTCCTAAATATGCAGTGCAAATCTAGTGACTAACTCTAAACTCACCTGTAGACTCCTTTCCAACTCTGCTATTGAATTTACCAAACTATGCACTATTTTCTCCATGTCTTACCTTTTCATATACCCCATGAGTATTTAAGAGATGATAATAAGATCAACACAAAGTTTGATTCCCCAGTGAAACATTATTTCAACTCTGCTCCACACTTTTGCTCCACACTTAAAATTTAGCAGTAACTGTGGTAGGTACAGATGCTTAAAATATTTATATGTTTCACACTGCTAAATATTTCTACTATGAAATCTTTTTTGAAATTCCCCCTGGAAGACTTAGGTGAATGTTTTGTAAAAATTTATGGAAAGGAAAAGGTGTAATCTCTTTTCCAAATAAAACATTCTGCAGAGACTGTCTTTTTTCCAGTGGATAGTCTTACCACCTTTGTCGAATATTAGTCTCTTCAATAAATGGTGCTGGAAAAATTGGACATCCACATGCAGAAGAATGAAACTAGACCACTCTCTTGCACCATACACAAAGATAAACTCAAAATGGATGAAACATCTTAATGTGAGACAAGATTCCATCAAAATCTTAGAGGACACAGGCAACACCCTTTTTGAACTTGGCCACAGTAACTTCTTGCAAGATTCATCCATGAAGGCAAGAGAAACAAAAGCAAAACTGAACCATTGGGACTTCATCAAGATGAGAAGCTTTTGCAAAGCAAAAGATACTGTCAACAAAACTAAAAGACAGCCTACAGAATGGGAGAAGATATTTGCAAATGACATATCAGATAAAGGGCTAGTTTCCAAGATCTATAAAGAACTTATTAAACTCAACAGCAAAGAAACAAACAATCCAATCATGAAATGGGCAAAAGACATGAACAGAAATCTTACAGAGGAAGACACGGACATGGCCAGCAAGCACATGAGAAAATGCTCCGCATCACTTGCCATCAGGGAAATACAAATCAAAACCACAATGAGATACCACCTCACACCAGTGAGAATGGGGAAAATTAACAAAGCAGGAAACCACAAATATTGGAGAGGATGCGGAGAAAAGGGAACCCTCCTGCACTGTTGGTGGGAATGTGAACTGGTGCAGCCACTCTGGAAAACTGTGTGGAGGTTCCTCAAAGAGTTAAAAATAGACGTGCCCTACGACCCAGCAATTACACTGTTGGGGATTTACCCCAAAGATTCAGATGCAATGAAACGTCGGGACACCTGCACCCCGATGTTTATAGCAGCAATGTCCACAGTAGCTAAACTGTGGAAGGAGCCTCGGTGTCCATCGAGAGATGAATGGATAAAGAAGATGTGGTTTATGTATACAATGGAATATTACTCAGCCATTAGAAATGACAAATACCCACCATTTGCTTTGACGTGGATGGAACTGGAGGGTATTATGCTGAGTGAAATAAGTCAATCGGAGAAGGACAAACATTATATGGTCTCATTCATTTGGGGAATATAAAAAATAGTGAAAAGGAATAAAGGGGAAAGGAGAAAAAAATGAGTGTGAGATATCAGAAAGGGAGACAGAACATAAAGACTCCTAACTCTGGGAAACGAATTAGGGGTGGTGGAAGGGGAGGTGGGCGGGGGGTGGGGGTGACTGGGTGACAGGCACTGAGGTGGGCACTTGACGGGATGAGCACTGGGTGTTATTCTATATGTTGGCAAATTGAACACCAATAAAAAATAAATTTATAAAAAAAATAAAACATTCTGCAGATTTCCAGGTTGCAAAAGAAAATCTAAGATGTGTTGAGTGCAGCGAGGGTTAGTGGGACCCATAGCCCTACCTTGTTATGTTAGCCAATGCAGCATCCCAGAGGCAGTACCTTGAAGGATTGAAGGGCTTCTTCCTCATTATTTCTTGGAATCTTGTATGTGTTTGTGTTTTAATGTTCATTATGTTGCATTGTAATTGTTTTGCTTTTGGTGTTTTCACCAAAACTGACATTCTTGTATTTTCATTACCCTGCAAGGAGGAAGTGCTTCATTCATGATGCATCTCGAACACCATGAACAATGCCTGCCATACAACAGATATAAAAAGCCACCAATTGAATATACACAAAGAAGTTTATAACTTACAGAATTTAAAAAAAATATTTTTTGAGAGAGAGAGTTGGAGAGAGAGAGATAATGCGGGAAAGAGCAGAGGCAAAGGGACAAGCAGACTCTGTTGAGTGTGGAGCTAGACATGGGGCTCAATCTCAGGACTCTGAGATCATGACTTGACCTAAAACTAAGAATCAGACACTTAACCGACTAAGACACCGAGGTATCCCTAAATTACAAGTTTTCTTAAAAGCCATTTGTGGAAAATAAAAACTGTGTGATTCCTTACAGTCACTTTCCTTGACTATATACAAATCAGAATGCAAAACATCCAGTTACTGGTATTTTATTTGCATTTAATTTTAGTCTATTTACAAGTTAGCCTCTAGAAAAATACTGTAGCATTAGAAATCTAACAATCCTGTCAGATTCTTCTATTATAAGAGATCTTATGTATTACTTCAGTGATTCACTTTATAAAACTGAGGCTGAATGAAATCTTGCATGGCTGGGAAGTAATTTTCCCTTTTACATGTTCTGTTAACATCTGTCCAGCTTATGTTTTACCGAAAACAAACAAACAACAACAAAAAACTTCTACGAATGTTTATCTGAATTCCACAGATAGTACTTTGGAAAATGCCAGTATAAAAACAAATGTTTAATACTAAATGGATTCTGGACTGTTGAAATTTAAGTGCCGAAGAAAAATGCTAAAGAGATTGTAACTGTTACCATAACTGCTGAAACAGGTTGAAATGAACTATAAAATCTTTGTACATTTAATTTCTTTTTGTGAAAATAGGCTTGATAGACTAAGAAAAGAATCACAGAACAAAAATAATGAGGCAGATCATTTATTCCATTTCCCTGCATCATCAATCCATCTGTGGCTGGCAGTGTGTACTAGGGTGTCTTTAGTCTTTGACAGCCTTGACTCTGTTGCTTTTCAAAGTGAATCATGATACATGTATAAAAAATATCACGTTCTCACATCACCATGAGTGTAGAAGGCTTCACTTGGATTAAAAATACACCAGACTGTAGCTATTTTCAAATTTTTTCTCATCTTTGAATGAGACCAGTTGCCGATTGATGGGATTATAGCAGCTCTGATGTAGATAAAAACATTTGACCTCTAATGATTTATTAGAATTAGAACCTGTCAATGACAAAATTAAGAGTTAGCAAACCTTGTGATTGGCCACCTGACCTGCCCATTCTAGACCCTTTCACCCTTTCTTCAAAGAGGCTGTCCTTTAGTTTTCTTGTGCCTTTTTTCCCCGCATTTCACACTTTGCTAATTAAGAGAAGGGAAATGATCTGGACATTGTGCAAAAACAACCACTAGGTCTGAAAAAATCTACCTTGAGAAAAATGACCTCCTCACTCCAGTCTTCCAAGTTGCTTTTCCTCTTCTCATGCTATAAAAGCATAACCTGCATTTTTTCAAAATACAGAAGCTTTTAATTCTTTTTGGTTAAATGTATTGAAGATATTTGGGTATGTTTTGTTTAATTGAATGATTTATATCTATGCCTACATTCATTTTCTCTCTCTCTTTTACATGTTACTTTTCTATTCATCTAGGAATTATTTGGCTTATGGTATGAGGTAGAGGTTTAATTAGATTTATCTCCTTCTTCTCATGACAAATTAATCACCTCAAAACTGTTCTTAATTGTTCCCCTTTCTCACCCTCTGCCCTTCCCCCCTGCTCATGCCAGCTCTCTCTCTAAAGTAAATCTTTAAAAAGAAAAAAAAAAAAAGAAAGAAAGAAGAAGAAGGGACCCCTGGGTGGCTCAGTCAATTGAGCATCAGACTCTTGGTTTCAGCTCAGGTTGTGATTTCAGGATCCTGGATCCAGCAAAGAGTCTGCTGCCCCCCACCTCCCTCCCTGGCTCCTGCACAATCTCTCTCTGTCTAAAATAAATCTTTAAAAAAACCAACAACATTGTAAATTGTTCTTTGCTATTGGTTCTTACATTCAAAATTAAATTGGCTTCATTCTAACTGTGATGTTACTAAATATTCATCTGAAAATTTAGGGAAAATCCACATATGCTTCAAATATCTCCCTGCTGCTTCTCCAAAGATATAGGGGTACTGGGGAGGATTAATTACTGCAGTAGCTTTCTGCATGCAAGGCACATGATGTAGGGGTATCTGGATTAACTCTAAGTGTGCTTGGTCAGTTTGATTTAAATAGAAGGATAATACCAATTTGTATAACTAGTTTAACCATTTATTTTTATTGTCATTTAAGTAGTTTTGAATATTTTGTGCTAATAAACAATGATATGTGTCATTTCAAATGTATCTCTAAGGTAGAAGTGGTGTAGAAATGAAATTGCCAGATCATAGATATATGTTATTTTAAATTTGACAGATTATTGACAATGTGCACTCTATTGGGGTTATGCTCATTTAATCTTTCACTGGCATCTGAGAATAATTGGCAAATATATTATCAACATATTTTTAATTTTGATAGGTACAGCAATATCTTTTCTTTCTCTCATTTTGCATATTAATGTATTTTCAGTATTTTTCAGGACCATTTGAAATTTCTTTGTCTCTTTTTAAATAAAGTGATTATGTCTTATTCATATTTCTATTGGGCTGTTGGTCTTTTTAATGTAGATTTTTCTTAGCTTTTTATATATTTAGGGAATTTTCTCTTGTGATATTAATTATAAGCTGGTACCATCATTTTGTGTTTATCTTTTGTTTATGGATTTTTTTGAAATGTCTAATATTTTATTATGGTGAAATTTATTGTTTATGTTTCAGGGTTCCAATATCATGTTTTTCATTCTGAGCTTATATTTAAAAAGTTCTCATCTTTATTCTAGCATTTTAATAATACTTATAGAAATTTCTTTAATCCGGGATCCCTGGGTGGCGCAGCGGTTTGGCGCCTGCCTTTGGCCCAGGGCGCGATCCTGGAGACCCGGGATCGAATCCCACGTCGGGCTCCCGGTGCATGGAGCCTGCTTCTCCCTCCGCCTGTGTCTCTGCCTCTCTCTCTCTCTGTGACTATCATAAATAAATAAATAAATAAAAATTAAAAAAAAAAAAGAAATTTCTTTAATCCTCTTGGAATTTATATTTTGATTAAAGAATATAGTATGTATCCAATTATTTCTAGATGTCTTTCCACCTCAGGGAACACTATGAATTGAATAATCTATTTTTACCATTGAAATATGATGTGATTCTTATTATGTATTCATTTCCAATATATATTGAGATTATTCTCAATTTTCTATTCTGCCTCATTTCTCCGTATACCCTGGTTAATTATTTATAGTATTAAATATTATATTTACACATAGGGAGGACATATTTTCCCCTGCTTCTATCTTATCAACTTTGGATATTGCCTTCTTTTTTTAAGATTTATTTATTATGTATTATTATTTATTGTAATAGTTACTATTAAATTTTATTTATTTATTTTTTATTTATTTATTTATTTATTTATTTATTTATTTATTTATTTATTTATTATGAGAGAGTACAAGCAGGAGAAGCAGAGAGACAGGGAGAGAGAATCTCAAGCTGCCTCTGCACTGAGCACAGAGCCTAACGTGGGGCTTGATCTCATGACCCTGAGATCACAACCTGAACCAAAACCAAGAGTCAAACACTTAGCCAGCCACCAAGTACCCCTGGGTATTGTCCCTTGATTCCCTACTTTTTAGGAATGTCGACTTTTTAAATCTCTGCTTTCCTTATCTCCTTCCCAACTCATGTCTGTTCTACTGAGCAATCAAATATTATGTTGAGATATTCCTTTATAGATCAACATCTTGATCTCTATAGCACTCAAAGTAGAATGTTTAGTTCAAGATTTAATTATTTTTCCCTATTTATATAACACCATTTGCATGACATAGCTGAGTTTGCTTTCTGATGATTGAAATACTACTTTATTTTTATTTTTTGAAACATTACTTTTATAAACAGTGTTTGGCTTGTTTTTCTTGTAGAAATGAATTGCTCTCATTTTTACAGAAATCAGAAACATTACCATTTATATATTTTCATTTCCATCTACTAAATAAAACCTATATAATTCTTATTTAAGGCATTCATTGTGAAGTTCCCAGTATTTGCCTGTTTTAATGTAAACCCGTTGCATTTAATACCGATTGCCCATTTTCATGATGAAATTTCTAGGAAATTTGAATTTTTCTCTTTATTAGTATTCTCAATTTATTTCAATAATATGTTCACTACTTTTCTCTAAAGGGTGTGTTCAAAACCAACTTAAGCCAATTTCTCTTTGGTAATTATCTCACAGCATTGCTATCATATTATATTGAAAATAAAAGCATTTATTAAAAAGTACTTATTAATAAACAATTGGTAAAACCTCTTCTGGGAGTTTGATATAAATCTGTTTTTCTTTGAAAAAAGATTTTTTTGATTTATTTGAGAGAGAGAGATTGAGAGCACATATGCAGGAGCAGGGGGAGAGGCAGAGAAACAAGCCAACTCACTGCTGAGTGGGAAGCCTAATATGGGGCTCCATCCTAAACCCTGAGATCATGACCTGAGCTGAAGTCAGATGCTTAACTGACTGAGCCACACAGGTACGTCTAAGTCTCTGTTCTTTTAAGTGCAGTGACCACTAATTTGAATTTAAGGGAGATCAAATAACAGTCTAGAGGCAAAATGTTCTAATTCTTAAAATTGGCATGAGGCAACCAGTTAAAACTTCAAAATGAAAATTTTCCCGGGAATAAAGCTTGGGGCACCATTTTTAATGGTAGAGGAAGCTACTGGTGTTACTGTCTTTGATATTTACCAGTATACACATAGGTTAAATATACTACTTTTATCAATAAGAACCTAAAGGCATGTGATGTAAAGCATCATTTTGTATTTTTGTATGCCATCTGTGTATCTTTGATGAGATATCTGAGGCCCTTGTTCATTTGTTAGGTTACTTTGTTTTCTAATATTTACGTTTTGAAAGTTCTTTGTATATTTTGGACAACAGTTTATCAGAATAGTCTTTTGTAAATATTTCCCCAAGGTCTGTGGCTTGTATTCTCCATTCTCTTGTGTCTTTTGCATAGCAAATATTTTTAGTTTTAAGGAAGTCTAGGTTATGAATTATTTTCTTCATGAATTATGCCATTGATGTTATATCTAAAAAGACATCACCACACTCTAAGTTTTCTCCTGTTATCTTCTAGATGTTTTTTTTCTTTTGAATTTTATATCTGTGATTCATTTAGCATTGATTTTGTGAAGGATGTAAGGTCTGTGTCTAGGTTTTTTTGTTTGTTTTTGTTTTGCATGTGGATGTCCAGTTGTTACTGCATAATTTATGGGAAAAACTGTCTTTATTCTTGCTCCATTGTATTGCCTTTGCTCCTTTGTCAAGGAGGATTGACTATTTATTTGGGTCAATATCTAGGGTCTCTTCTATTATATTGATATGTTAATATTAAAAATAAAATTGCCAATTATTTTTACCAGCAAAAGGGCTTATTTGGAAATAACAGAGAATTGCTATCTGGAATAAGCAAATTGTGGCAAAACCATAGGCAAGTCCAGAAAACAAAGGAGGAGAAAACTCTTTCATAAAGGAGAGGAAGAATTGGAAGGATTGTTATAAACTAAAAGTCCGTTGGTGTAAACTGGGAATTTGAAGTATAGTGACTTCTCATTGGCTGAGTCTTGGCTAGATCTCATTGTCTGGTATGTTAATGGAGAAGGAAGTACTCGTCCTTCTCTCTCCTGCAGGGATAAAAGTAGTACTGACTTGCAAGGTTCCTCTTTTCCTGTTAGGTCTGCAGTTGACAATTAGTACTGGGCATGAGATTCCATTCTAACTGATTTTTCCTCTTATTCGAGTTCACAGATATATTTATCTTTTTTTTTTTTTTTTTTTTTTTACCAGTGCCACAGTGTCTTGATTAGTGTAGCTTTTATAATAAGTCTTGAAGTCAAGTAGTGTCAATATTCTGACTTTACCTTCTTTTAATTTGGTAGTTGTTCTGGGTCTTTTGCTTCTCTAATAAGTTTAGAATACATTTGTCAGCATCCATAAAATAACTACCTAGGATTTTAATCGGAATTGCATCGAATCTATAGATTAAGTAGGGAACAACTGACATCTCAACAATATTGAATTTACTATCCATGAACATGGAATATATCTCCATTTATTTTGTTCTTTGATTTCTTTATTAACAGTTTTGTAGTTTTCCTCATATAGTTCTTGTACATATTTTGTTAGATTTATACTTAAGTATTTTATTTTTGGAGGTGTTAATGTAAATAACATATGTTTTTTTTTTTTAATAACGTATGTTTTTAATTTCAAATTCCACTTGTTCATTGCTGGTGTATAAAAATTGATTGACTTTTCTTTTCTTTTTTGCTAAAGATTTTGTTTATTTATTAATGAGGGACACACACACACAGAGGCAGACAGGCAGAGGGAGAAGCAGGCTCCATGCAGGAAGCTTGATGTGGGACTTAATCCAGGAACTCCAGGATGACGCCCTGAACTAAAGGCAGACGCTCAACTGCTAAGCAACCCACGGGTCCCTTGATTGAGTTTTCTATATTAACTTTGTAACCTGTAACCTTGCTGTAATCAAGGTTCTAGGAATTTTTTTGTTGATTCTTTTAGAATTTCCATATAGACAGTTATGTCATTTGCAAATAAAGTTTTATTTCTTGCTTCCCCAAATGTATGCCTTTTATTTCCTTTTCTGATCTTATTGCATTAGTTAGAATTTCCAGTATAATGTTAAAAACAGGTGATGAGAGGGACATCCTAGCTTCATATCTGATCTTGTAAAAAAAGTTTCAAGTTTCTCACCATTAGGCTTGATGTTAATTTTTTTTCTTTTTTTTTTTTTTAGGTATTATTTATTAAGTTGTGAAGATCATCCTTCATTTCAAATATATTGAGAGTTATTATCATGAATGAGTGCTGGATTTCATCAAATACTTTTTTTCTGCATTTACTGATATGATCGTGTGAATTTTCCTCTTTAGCCTGCTGAAACTATGGATTTCATTAATAAGACTATTGAATGTTAAGCCAGTCTTGAATAGTGGGAATAAATACCACCTGGTCATGGTATATACTTCTTTTTATTCTATTTGCTAATATTTTGTTGAGGACTTTGCATCTGTGTTCATTGGGATTATTGGTTTGTACTTGTAATGTCTGTGGGTTTGGTATTAGCGTAATATTGGCCTTGTAGAATGAGTTAGGAAGTATTCCTGCTTTTATCTTCTATAAGAGATCAAGGAGATTTAGTATGACTTATTCTTTAAAAGTTTGGTAGGGGATCCCTGGGTGGCGCAGCGGTTTGGCGCCTGCCTTTGGCCCAGGGCGCGATCCTGGAGACCCGGGATCGAATCCCACATCGGGCTCCCGGTGCATGGAGCCTGCTTCTCCCTCTGTCTGTGTCTCTGCCTCTCTCTCTCTCTCTGTGACTATCATAAAAACAAAAAATTAAACCAAAAATTTAAATGTTTGGTAGAATTAGCCAGTGAATCCATTTCAGCTTAGTATGTTAAAAGGTTATTAATTATTTATTAAATTTCTTTGGCATAGGCCTAGGCAGATTGTCACTTTCTTTTTATTTTTTTATTATTTATTTATTTATTTATTTTTTTTTTTTTTGTCACTTTCTTTTTATTTAAGCTTTGGGTGGTAGTATATTTCAGAGAACTGAAAATTATTGAAAATATGAAGAATTTCCTTTATCTGCTTCTAACATCCATGATTGCTGATAAAAATCTGATGGTAACCTGATTCTCCTCTTTTTATTTGCTTTTTGTTTGCTGTTTAAGATTCATGGTGATGTAGTTACCTCTTTTTATTGTATGTATTCTGCTCTGTACTAAAGGGGATTTTCAGCCTGAAGAGTCATAGTTCTTAACATTTCCGGTGATTGCCTTTCCTCCATGAGAAAATTATCTTTTTGTGGTTATTAGAGCTCTCTGTTTTACATATTTTTTCCTCACATTTCCCCTGTGTCTTTTTAAAACAATGTATTGGTAATTTCTATGAATTTTTCATCCAAATTAATTAACCAACAGCATACTGTTTGTATTTCTTTGTTGCAATATAAATATAAATCATTATATCAGCTAATTAAGTCAGCTAATTTTGTCAGCTAAGTTTAATATTCACTGGTTTGCTGAATCATTCTTTCATTTACTACAGTCAGGTTTTCTATTCTATTCTTGTCTCTTTACAAGGTATTTTTTCTCATCTTTTTCTAATGACTTTATTGTTCGCTTATAACTAATAATAAGGAAACGATTTGGATTATTCATGTTTGTATATTTGTTTTTTCTAAATAATTTCTCCTGTAAGAAGCTACCTGGATGGGTGAATGTGGTGCAGCACCTTGATGCAAAGAATGCATGTTGTTATGGTCTAAACTTGTCTCTGTCTCCCCCACACACACCCTTATTGAAATCCTAATGCTCAGTATTTCAGAAAGTGACTATATTCGGAGATGGATTATTTAAAGAGTTAATTAAGTTACAATAAAGTAATAGTCTGACCCCAATCTAATATAAATGGTGTCCTTAAAAGAAGAAGAAAGTTTGACAGACATGTGGGAAGACCATGTGAAGACACGGGATAACATGGCCATCTACAAATCAGAGAAAGGCCTCAGAAAAAATCAACCATGCTCAGACCTTGATCTCTGACTTTTATCCCCAAAACTGTGAGAAAACAAATTTCTGTAGTTTAAACTGCCTAGTCTGTGGTACTTTGTAATGGTAGCCCTAGGAACCTAACAAATAAAGCAGCAACTTCTTTTTATGTATCTTACCAAATCTAGGGTAATAGGATGTTAAGTATACTCTTCTGTTTGCTCTGAAAATCATTATTCCACTAATTAGAAATGATACAAGTAATATTTACTAATATAAAATATATAATATAAAAAATAATATATAATATAAAATAATATATAATATAAAAAATACACTACATTTAGGAACACATGCCAAAAATTCTACCTGGTAGGGAATAGGAATCACCTTTTAAAATAATTCTTAAGAAAATAATCTTGAGTCAAAGGAAAAAATACAAGCCCAAATTACAGAATTTCTAAAATAAAACATTTACAGAAATTATTTATATTAGCAATTTTGTGAAAGAGCTAAAAGAAAGAAAGACACTGAATATGCAATTGAAAAAGTTAGGGAGGGCAGCCCAGGTGGCTCAGTGGTTTAGCACTGCCTTCAGCCCAGGGTGTGATCCTGGAGACTTGGAATCGAGTTTCACATCAGGCTCCCTGCATGGAGCCTGCTTCTCCCTCTGCCTGTCTCTCTGCCTCTCTCTCTCTGTGTGTCTCATGAATAAATAAATCAAATCTTAAAAAAAATTAAGGAAAAAAGAAAGGAAAAGATCAATAACAAGCCAAAAGAAAGTAAAATGAAGGAAATATTTTAAAAAATGAATTAGAAACCAAAAACACCAGTTAAGTAAATAAATCCAATGTCCTCTTAACAATGAACGAAATAGACAATCAATAACTAACAAATCTAGAGAAAGAAAAACAGTGAAAGAATAAATACCCAAAATAAGATGTAGCAAGAAGAAAATAACTCTCAAAACAGGAAACACTGTAATAATCATGAGACCACTTTCCCAATTCTGTACCAACAAATTTGAAATGGATAGTTTTCTGGAAAAATATTTTTTCTCAAAACTGACCATAGGAAAATGTTTTAAACAGCAGAGTTATTATACAAGAAACAGTATATTATCAAAGAGTACCCCTAAGTGATTAGTTGGCCTACATGATACTTTAAACATCAGGGAATACCAGTGTTATTTAAACTCCCTAGTGAACAGAGGAGGTGGAAATTCCTTTTATGCACTCAGATTCCCCATTAATTTCTCTGTGTGTTCTCAGCTTTATTTCTGCCCTTCTGTGATCTATTCCATAATACAGGGTCTTGGGGCCCACAAACGACAGTTCCCAGACACTCATGCGAAATGATCTCTAGTTAGGTACTGAAATGGGATGCACTAGTGGAAAATTTGATGGAATTTTGCGGGAATAGAGAAATGATTTTACCTTCCTTTTTTTATGTTTCTGGATGCAAGGACAGTAGCAGCAACAGTTGCATTCAAGGTAGTGAGTGGCAGATATAGCTGCAGACAGTAACAGGAGCCTGGGAATGTCTCCTCATTTCCTCCTTAGGCAGTGTGTTCCAGCAAAAGCAGCAGTGGCCTAGATATGCATGCTTATGGATTCTATATCTGACAACTTGACTCTAATAAAAGCTGTTAGGATTGTGACATAGCGATCCTGGTTTTGCAGTAAGATTATTTATTGGTTTGCTGAGTGAATGACTTTTAGTATAATGTTACTTCTCCTTTGTTTCTCCAGTACATTCAAATCCTATAACTAATCATGCATTAAGTTTCTTCTGTTTGAAATATGTAGAATTGTTTCTGATTTCAAATAGATTATAACAGATGCAGAGATAAAATATTAATACTTTAATCCAAAATAATTTCACATGAAGGATAACTGTAGGCCATTCTTATTTATACAAATACTGATGCAGATATTTGAAATAAAATAGTACTGGAAAAACACGTTAAAATTAATAAATAATGACTAAAGAAGATTTAATTCAGTAATCCAGGGATAGAACAAAATTAGAAAATCCATAAATATAATTTATATTTTAAATAGGTATAAGGAGAAAAATCATACTACAATGAAAAGTTCTATACAAAATCAAATACATTTTTCTAATAAAAACACTCAATAGAAGAGTAATTCAATGTTTTTCAAATATGAATACTCCATATCTTAAATAATGGGAAATGCTGGACCAGTTTCTGTTAAATTCAGAGAAAAGTGAAATGAGGCTCATTATTGCCTCAATTTTTAATATTGCGTTGAAGCTATTAAAAATATCAGATAAAATTATTAGAGGCATGAAAGTTAGAAAAAAGGCAAAACTCTCTTTGCAGATAATGTCTTGGTTTACCTGGAAAATGACAGAAAATCAAAGAAAAGGAGAGTGTGTGGAGAAAGAGAAGGAAAGATACAATAAAAAACCAAATATTTAAAAAAAACCCAAATATTTTAAAAGCAGTGGTCCTTTGATGATTAATTTTATATGTCAACTTACCTAGGCCACAGTTCCCAGATATTTGGGCAAACATTATTTCATATATTTTGGTGAAGGTATTTTTTGATGAGGTTAGCATTTAAATCAGTATGTTTTGAGTAAGGCAGATTACACTCTATTATATAGGTGAGCCTCATTCAATCAGTTGAATACCTCAATAGAAAAATAGAAAAAGTCTGATCTTCCTTGAAGAAGAGGGAATTCTACACAGACTGTCTTCTAATTCAAGCTGCAAATTAGATCTTCCCTGGGTCTTCAGGCTTCCAGTCTATGTAGCATATTTTGGATTTATCAGCCTCCATAATCAGTTCCTTAAAATCTCTCTCTGTATACATACATATTATTTGTTCTGTTTCTCCAGAGAACCTTAACACAGTCCTACTGTATAAAAACAGTACCCAATTAGAAGGTATAATTTATAGAAGAACCTGTTAAAATAAAAAAGTAGTATCCCTAGGTAATAGTTCTATGAATATACTTAACAAGAAAGTTACAAAACCTAAATGAGGATAACTATAAAATACTCACGAAGGACACAGAAATGGATCTTAAACAAAAAGAAATTCCATGTGCTAGGATAAGATGATTGAATATCAAAGAAATATTAATTTGCCTCAGGTCATTAAAATTTGATGCAGTCCCAATAAAAATATCTGCTTTGGGGGATTATGGAAACAGATAAATGATTCTAAATTTCATGTGGAAAATCAAATATCACTAATAAATGGAATCTCTTTAAAAAGCAATATTGAAAGAGGAGTTAATCAAATCAACTATTATAATTAATAAACCATCTATAATTAAAAGAGTACAGTGTTAGCATGTGAGTTAATAGACAAATAAATAGGGTAAAAATCCCCAAATAGACAATGATAGGTCTAAAAATATAGTATATCATAAAGACATCTCAAATCACTGGGGAAATGATGGACTTTGTTATAAATCATGCTAAGAATTCTTGATAGCCACTTCAAAGTCATGACATTGAAACTGTAATCTTCAATATACAGCTGGGTAAATGCTAGATAAATTGGAATTATAACTCTAAAAATGGATAACATAAATACTAGTGAATTTCTATATAATTCTGAAACATGAAAATTTACCTAACTTAATAAAATATAAATTAAAACTAAAATTCTAAAACATAGAGGTTTGACAAGCTATGTGGATGAAGTTTTGGAGAAGTAAGAGTGTCACACAATGCTCCGAGGAATGTAAAATGTTCCCATTGCTATGGAGGAAATTAGCAGACTTAACAAAGTTACTTATGCATTTCCTTGTTCTCAGCACTCCAACTTTGGAATCTACCCTGAAGATAAACCTCCATAAATGCAAACAACATATGTGCAAGAATACTTGCCATACGTTATCTATAACACCTAAAAATAGAAAAAAAATGTCACCTGAACAGGATATGCTTAAATAAGAATGAAGTCTTATGCATTGTGAAAAAGTAAAGTACTTACAGAGGTTAAAAAAAAAAAAACAACAAACAAAAAAATACAAAACTTGGAACGATAAACCAAAGTTAATAAAATTGAGTAACATATAGGGAATAATGTGAAACTCATGAAGGGATTATGGCAAGAAGCAAGTTTTCTATTAATATCGGTGGTAGATACCATTGTATGCTAAACAGATCCTCTTCCTTATAACTGTAGCTAGCTCAGTTCTCCCTGATAAAAGAATAGTAGTCCTCTCTCCCCTCCATTCTTACTGAAGACTACTGGCAAGACAACACAAGACTTCTTCATGATCTCCTCATAGCCATTAGACCAATTACAAAGTTTAAGTCACAGTATCATCAAGCCAGGAAAGTGCTGGATTGGGTTAAGAAGAAAGAAAATAGGAGTACCTTCTAACAATACCACCAATTGTACCTCCTTTTCTTTTAATGCAGCTAATGATCTGCTACTAAGTGCTTTTCTCAATACTTAATCCATGGAGGACTTGTGACATGTCCATTTTTAGAATGGGTCAGTTTATACTCAATGATGAATAAGGTAGAAAGGGTCCAACAGGCTTTGCTCAGGAAATGGAATTGATATTTTCAGGAACACAGCCAGCATGGCAGTATCAGCAGTTTGGATTTACATAAAGAAGCAGCAGCTTTCCCTGTGGGAAATTCTTATCCTCTCTTTACTGCCTGAAGCAAAACTATTGGTTCATGATAGCATTGATTCATAGAGATTTCCATGAAAACATGGGCATGTTTCATTGATGGTTTGGTTAAAGGGAAAGTAAATGGTGCCCAGTGGGTGATAGGAGCTAGCTCCAGTGACAACTATAGAAGACTAACTAGTGAGAACTGGGCAGCAAGAGAACTGCATTGCCTCAGACACTACTCCCTAGGGCCAGGCTTATAGTTTCGCTGATTCTTGGACTATTGACAATGGCTCAGCCATCTGGTCTGCCACTTCAAAGATTGCAGACTACTAGATTAAAGATACTCCTGCTGAGACTTGAGAACTATAGAAACAAGTTCTACCTGCCATCCCACAACAGCCTGAGTCACTTATGTTGATTCCCATGATAAGAGCCTGGTAAGACTTACTTGAATAAAGCTGCTGATCAGCCTTGCATCACCATTGCCATTTGGGTTTATCATTGTACCTGACATCCACCAACACAGACTGGCCATATGGTAGAGGACTATATACTTCTCATTAAGAAGTTACATTGCACACTAGATTTGTAACTCCTGCCAAAAGTTGGCCCCTTTGTCTCAGTAAGGGAGGCCATACTGCATGATACATTGACTCTGCCCGCTTCTGGGAAATTGACTATACTGAATCTTTGACTGGTTTCATACTATAGATGGTGCCTTACCACTGTTGACACATTTTTAGATTATTTGTATCTCATGAGCTTTTTTCTGGTCACACTGTTATGGCTCATCAAATTTTCATCTTAACCATTTGTAGTCTGACATTTCTATCCCTTTTATTGGAAAGACCACCCCCAGTGGGCTGATAATCTGTGTATTTCATGAACATCAATATTCCCTATCAGTTGCTGGCTTCTGGCACTCTTGAGCCCTAGAATTAACTTTAAAAATCAAATCAAAAGAAGATTTCTGACTTTATTTCCCTACCTCTTTAGAGTACATAAGCCTTAATGAAGCAGTTTGATCACTGAAGGCAGCCATCCCCAGATAGGGTTCACTTCTTTGTGGTCTCCTCCTGGTTTATGATAAAAGTAATTGTGCAGACTTATGTAGACTTAATCTGAAGATTTTTCCCTGCACTCTGACCATTCTTTTTTTTTTTTTAATTTTTATTTATTTATGATAGTCACACAGAGAGAGAGAGAGAGGCAGAGACACGTGGAATTCGATCCAGGGTCTCCAGGATCGCGCCCTGGGCCAAAGACAGGCGCTAAACCGCTGCGCCACCCAGGGTTCCCCACTCTGACCATTCTTAAGTATGATGCATCTTTCTCTCTCCTGGCAGCAAATCCAGGCTTTACTGGTTTGTATACCCTCTTGGTTGCAGCCCAGCTAAAAGAAAGGCTAATGCATATAAACTTAATTCCGATTTTGTCACCTGGATTCTCTTGTTAGGTTGACATGATCCTAGATCAGAAAGATAATGATAACTTGTTTGGTACACTTCTGGCCATGTACCACATAATGATCATATTGGCCAATGTAAGGTATATAATGAGTCTGTAAATTTTATAAAAAATGCCCTTGTTCCTTTTGTACTTGACCTAGATGGAAGGTCTAGCAATAAGTAGAATGAGTTGAGAAAAGGTGGAACTACAAGCTACTAATATGAGAAATTTGTTTCATAGCCATCAAAGAAGAATAACAATCCCAGTGCTCAAGGAAGAAACACCTTAGATTCTGAGGTTTAGAGGGTGGAAATCAATGCTCCTTGTTCCAAAGTACAACGGATAAAAGAATCATTTAGCAGCAGTTGTGATGAGTAACTGATCTGTTCCTGGATGTTTTGCCTCCATGCATGGGCTATGAAAACAGAAACAAGTCATTAAGACACGACCAGTCCTGGAATATTCTGATGTATTAGATGCTAGCTGTGGTATCTTCTGAATGTGGAGTCTCCTGCCAATATACAGGAAAACACAATTTTATTTCAGTTCAGTGCATTACAAATATATATGTATTTTTTTCCTGATACCTGAGTAGTTTTGGGCTAATGTATAATGGCAAGGGGCACTGCAATCGTTTGGTGACATGGCCCAAGGGGCCTAACCCAATAAATGTAATCATGATCCAAGTTAGGATTAACAATAGATCCTGACTGCAATGGCCTTTGCTCCTTCAGGTTATATTTTTGTAGTTGGGGATTGGGCCATGGAATATCTTTCCATTTGGGATGTGGTTGCTTTTAGCCCAGCTATGATTCTCTATAATAATTGAAATAATAATAAAGATCAGAAAGTCCATTTTCAGTCTGAATTGAAATGGATATAAGACTGGCCTTATACTATATCTTAGCTGTCTGAAATAAGTCCAACTTGTCTGTTCTAAGACTTATTCACAGTTGGCTGAATCTGTGAATGTGGGAGGTATAGTTTAGGTAAATGATTCAGAATAGCCTCTTTTTGACACCTGAACTCTGGTTAATGGCAGCCTTATCAAATACTTGATAAAAATGGGATCAATTTGGCCCCAGCCTCTACTGGTAAGATTAATCAGAGTGGCCAACTGAGTGACATAGTCATGTGGAAATTTGAGTTCAGTCAAGACCATACAGGAACAAGGGGCGGGTTGTTGGGAGAGTCAACCTACCATGGGCCCTGAGCATTTCTGCATAATCATGTGGTGACAAGAATTCAGTGTCCTGATTATTCCTTATCTGGGTTTTATTTTTAGGGTTTAAATGAGTAACCTCAAGCAATGAAGTAATATCTCTATCTGGTACAAAGAACAGTCTTGCACAGCATTTATGTGGGTCATATTGTGTTACCTGTGGGACTTGGGGTCAAGGGAAAATTGATACAATGATACTCATGCTCCTTGTTGTGTAGTGTGTAATAATGTCCTCTGTTTCTGACTCAGAAGTCTCAGGTGTTCTACTGGCACCCGCAAAAGTAATACAATAACTTAATAGCTTGTAGATGGAATAAAATCAAATTATAGATCTGGCAATAATCTTGAGCTTTTAACTGATAAATGTGTTCCTCTTCTTTTATTATTACTGGTATATTAGGACTTTTCCCTCCCATCTTACTTTATATATCCCAATTTTTGAATAATTTTTTAAAAAACATTCCCATTTCTCATGTTTTCATGTAGTATTTTTGTAAGCCCTCTGTCCTATGGGCTTGGAAGTGTTTTATCTATTTTCATTCTATTAATTTTGTATAAATTTGTCATGGTTTTCCATGGTAATTTCTCATGTAAATTCAGCTCAGCTTCTCATGAGAGTAGTTCTTGGCTACAAATTCTCTGTTGAAATTGTTACTATTATCATTGTCTTTTATTACTTTGAGGTTATCAAAAAAATAGAATTCCCTAGTAGGTTTATTTCCTGAACATTTTCCAGCTCACTCTTTCAATGAGGATGCGGTCTTTATAGTTTTTGCCTTTATGATAATCACATATATAGCTTTCTACATTTCATGGCCCTAAGGCTCATTCTCTTATTCCTCTATGCTTGGTTATTGACTAACAGAACCTTAGGGTCCTATTATTGACATTCATTTCCAGAACAGTTATGGCTTCCATGCTCATTTGCCACTTATTTTCAGGTAGCTGTTTGCTTCAGGGAATTCTACTTTTTCTGTAGGTTCAACAATGCATGAATCATAATTTATGTAGATTCCATGTCTTTTCAGAGAGAAAACGATTGAAAATATTGAAGTCATCATTTTGTTTTTGCTAATATTTCTGTTCTAATATTTGTAAACTCAAAAATTTTTAATAAAATTATTTAATAAATTAATATCCTTGACAAGTATTATTTTTTGTTTCACAAGGGTTGATTTCAAACTTAGATCAGGAGAGGTGTCAGGGGGGTATCTGGGTGGCCCAGTTGGTTAAGTTCCTTCCTTCCACTCAGGTCATGATCTCAGGATCCTGGGACTGAGCCCCTCATCAAGCTCCCTGCTCAGTGAGGAGTCTGCTTGTCCTTCTATCCCTCTGCCTCTACTCCTGCTCTCCCTCTCTCACTCCTCTCTCTCAAATAAATAAATATATATATATATTTTTAAGGAGTGGTGTCAGGTAGATGTCCCACAGATAAGAAGACCTTTATGAGAGCCTAGAAGTCCAACTGAGAGGTTCTAGCACACTGGGGAAGCAAAATTGTGAGAATAAATGCACATCCCTGGGATGTGAGGATGGTTCAATATATGCAAATCAATAAATGTGAAATAAAGCATTAAGAAAATAAAATATAAAACCCACATGATCATTCTCTAGATGCAGTAAAAGCAGTTGAAAAATTCAACTTACATTCACAGTGAAACAGTCAACCAATTAGGCATAGAAGGAATAAACCTCAGTATAATAAAGGTCATATGGGCTATGTCACTTGTTAACCTTATACTGAATGACAAAATCTAAAACCTTTTTCTTGAGTATTAGGAATAAGATGGGGATGTCTACTTTTATCACTTTTATTCAACATAATACTATAAGCTGTAACTTATAGAGCAATTAGTTAAGGAAAAGAATAAAAGGCATTTAAATCATAAAGGAAGGAGAAAATCATCTCTGTTTACGGATGAACTGTTCTTTTTTTTTAATTTTTTATTGGTGTTCAACTTACCAACATACAGAATAACCCCCAGTTCCCGTCACCCATTCACTCCCACGCCCCGCCCTCCTCCCCTTCCACCACCCCTAGATCATTTCCCAGAGTTAGGAGTCTTTATGTTCTGTCTCCCTTTCTGATATTTCCCACACATTTCTTCTCCCTTCCCTTATATTCCCTTTCACTATTATTTATATTCCCCAAATGAATGAGAACATACACTGCCCTTCTCCGATTGACTTACTTCACTCAGCATAATACCCTCCAGTTCCATCCACGTTGAAGCAAATGGTGGGTATTTGTCGTTTCTAATGCCTGAGTAATATTCCATTGTTATACATAAACCACAGCTTCTTTATGCATTCATCTTTCGATGGACACCGAAGCTCCTTCCACAGTTTGGCTATTGTGGCCATTACTGCTATAAACATCGGGGTGCAGGTGTCCCGGCGTTTCATTGCATCTGTATCTTTAGTACTGGAAGTCCTAGCCTCAACAATCAGACAACAAAAAGACATTAAAGGCATTCAAATTGGCAAAGAAGAAGTCAAACTCTCCCTCTTCGCCGATGACATGATACTCTACATAGAAAACCCAAAAGTCTCCACCCCAAGATTGCTAGAACTCATACAGCAATTTGGTAGCGCAGGATACAAAATCAATGCCCAGAAATCAGTGGCATTTCTATACAATAACAGTGAGACTGAAGAAAGAGAAATTAAGGAGTCAATCCCATTTATAATTGCACCCAAAAGCATAAGATACCTAGGAATAAATCTAACCAAAGAGGTAAAGGATCTATACCCTAAAAACTATAGAACACTTCTGAAAGAAATTGAGGAAGACACAAAGAGATGGAAAAATATTCCATGCTCATGGATTGGCAGAATTAATATTGTGAAAATGTCACTGTTACCCAGGGCAATATACACGTTTAATGCAATCCCTATCAAAATACCATGGACTTTCTTCAGAGAGTTAGAACAAATTATTTTAAGATTTGTGTGGAATCAGAAAAGACCCCGAATAGCCAGGGGAATTTTAAAAAAGAAAACCATATCTGGGGGCATCACAATGCCAGATTTCAGGTTGTACTACAAAGTGTTCTTATTTATAGAAAACCCGAAAGACTACCAAAAACTGTCTGGACCTAATTAACAAATTCAGAAAAGTTGTAGGAAACAAAGCCAACATAAACAAATCAGTTGTACTTCCAAATACTAACAATGAACTATTTGAAAAAAGAAATAGAGAAGAATCCCATTTGCAGTAGTAGCAAAAAATAAAATAAATTTTTAAAATAAATAAATAGGAATAAATTTAACCAGATACTTATTTATTTATAATATTTACAAATATTTATTTATTTTAAGTATTTATGTATTTATTTATTCATGAGAGACACAGAGAAAAAGAGAGACGCAGAGACACAGGCAGAGGGAGAAGCAGGCTTCCTGGAAGGAGCTCGATGTGGGACTCGATTCCAGGATCCCAGGATCACAACCTGAGCTGGAGGCAGATGCTCAACTGCTGAACCACCCAGGTGTCCCTGAAAGGTTTCTATACTGATCATGATAAGACACTGATGAAACAAATGGAAGAGTATCCAAATAAATGGAACAATAAACCATTTTTCCAGTTTAGGATCCAGAAGAATCCACACCATTAAAACGACCACACTACCCTAAGTAATCTACAGATTCAATAGCATCCCTACTAAAAACTTCAGTGTAATTTTTCACAAAAGTTTTAAAAAATCTTAAAATTCACATAGAACTACAAAAGCCTCAAAGAAGCCAAAACAGTCTTGTACAAGAAATAAAAAATCTGAAGGCATCATACCTCCTGACTTCAAATTATATTACAAAGCTGTAGTTAATAAAATATGCTATTGGCAAGCTAGACATGTAGACTGATAGGACATAATAGAGATTCCAGAAATAAACCCATGTGTGTATGACTAAGAAAGGTACCAAGAATACAGAATGGGGAGAGGACAGTCATAGTATCTTCAATAAGTTGTTTTGGGAAAAGCAGATATCCATTTGCCAAAAGAAATTGTACTCATACTTTATATCACACACAAAAATCAGCTTGAAATAGAATAAAGACATAGACATAGGACCTGAAAAAATAAAACTCCTAGGATAAGACTTAGAAAACTTCTTGATATTGGTGTTGGCAAAGACTTTTTTGTACCAAAAGCATAAGCAATAAAAGCAAAAATAAGAAAGTGGGATTGCTTCAAACTAACAAGTTTCTATACAGCAAAATAAGTGATCAACAAACTGAAAGGCAACCTATTAAATGGGAGAAAATATTTGCAAACCACATATCTGATAAGGGATTATATCCAAAATGTATAAGTAACTCAAAGAACTGAATAGCAAAAAACATACAAACAAAAATCCCATATCAACAACAACCCCCAAATCTGAATAACCTAATTAAAGAATGGGCAAGGACCAGAATACACATTTCTCTGAAGACCTACTAATGGCCAACAGGTATATGACAGTATACTCATCATCATTAATCATCAGGGAAATTCAAATCAAAACTGCAATGAGATATCACCTCACATGGTTATACAAATGTTATAATACTGTACTACTACTATCACTATTACTACTACCACTACTAAAGGATAACAAGTGTTGGCAAGGATATGGAAAATGGGAACTATGATATACTGCTGATGGGAATGTAAATTGGTATGGTCTAGTCATTATGAAAAGAGTATTGAATTTCCTCAAAAAATTAAAAATAGAGCAATATCATCCAGAAATCTCACTTCTGGGTATTTATCCAAAGGCTCTTGAAGAGATATTAGCTTTTCTGTGGTTATTGCTGTGCTGATAAATAGCCATGAAAGCCTCCTAAATGTACAATGATGGATGAATTGGTAAAGAAAATGTATATACAAGCAATGGAATATTATTCAGCCTTAATAACAAAGGAAATCTTGCCATTTGTAACAGTATTGATGGACATGGAGGACATTAATATAAGTGAAATAAACCAGACACAAAAAGATGAATACTGTATGTTCTCACTATGTAATAAATTTATAATAGTTAAACTCATGGAAGTGGAGAGTACAGTGATGGTTATTAGAACCAAGGGAAGGAGGAATGAGTAGGTAATGTCAAAAGGTAGAAGATGTACAAGATAAGTTAATTCTGGAAACCTACTGTACGACACAGTGCCTATGCCTAATGGTACTGTATTATTCACTTAAAAATTGCAAGGTAGGTAAATTTTATATTTTCTTAACATACATAACAATAGTAATCTTAGTAAGAAGAAGAAGTAATAAAAAAAGAAGTAATAATAATAGTAGTGGTGCTAGTGGTGGCATAGGAGGAAACTTTGGGAGTTGATGGATATGTCTATAGCCTTTATAATGGGTGGTGGTTTCATGGACATATACTTATCCCCAAACTCATTGATTTGTATACATTAATACTGTCACATGTCAATAATACCTCAATAAAGTGGTTAAAAAATAAAAAATAAAATTAACATATGTAAACAAAACCTCAACAAACCTTGTGTGAAATAGATGTATATTTTGTTATATTGTGGAAAGGGCAAGTATACTGAAGTTGGGAGATCTTTATAATCTGACTTTTTTTTTTGGTCAGAATTATTAATATAAAATGAGAAACAAATTCTATCTCAAAGGCTAGTTGTAGGAATTAAATAAGTAATCTGCTTAAAAATTGAGTAGAATGCTGGGAAAGAGTATATAGTGAGTGCCCTTCCATAGGTTCCCTGGCTTCTATTAATAGCACTATGTTTTCATCTGGGAAACTATCCTTCCCCTATTGGTCATAATCTTATGCAGAATTCCAGTTACTGGCAAAACCAAGCCCAGGGGATGTGCTTGCCCCATAAATTTGAATCTTGAGCCAAACAATGTGAACATGACATTTATTAATTTTAGAAGTGGTACTGTGAAGACTTCCTTACATGGTTGTTACATTCTCATCCCTGTCATTTTGCGGTCCTATTTCATCAGAATTTTCTTTCTTCCCTGGGCTTCCCATATTCTTCCAACAAATTCTGTTCTTGCTCATGCTAGTTAAAATGGGTATTCATTTGTCTTGCACTTAAGTATTTCTAATGAGTATATTTGAAATTAATGATAATTGTCAAAAAATATTTGAAGCCATTCATTTAACATATATTTGTTAAATATACATTAGGCACTTTATGGTTTGCTTAGAGATAGCTAAAAAAAAATTAGAGTCTAGTTTTCCTAGTTCCCTTTTATATCTTTTTTTCTCTGCCTTCACTTCGTGCTCTCATTTTAATTACATTTTTTTCTGGAATTGTATAACTTTCTGAAAATCAGATTTCATGAAGGATTGGTTGCCTGGATTTTCCTTTTATTTTAGACTCCACACACTGCTACCTATGTTTTCATGCCTATGATCTGATCCCACTTTGCTCTATCTTATTCTTTACAGAGATAGAATCTTTGCATTCCAAGTATTAGCAAGCCAGATTTATAAAGTTAAGCATCAGAATTATTAAATGCAAGATGGTAGATTAAACTACACAGGGACTAGAATTTCCATAGCATCAGTGAGCTTTTATAATAGATTGTACATTATAAATAAAATCAGGACTGTGAAATATTTCTTTCTCTGGAACTCTATCTCTTTCATTTTTCTTTTATCTCTTACCTATTTGGAATTGGGGATCTAGTTGGAGGTGTACCCACTAAGGGACCTCATTGGTTCTGCTATGAGGTTCAGAAAGGAAGCAAAGATTTTGTATCTCAGAGATAGGCTCTTCTCCCAAGCGGTCAATTACTTATTTTCTTTGATTTCATTAGGTTGTTCCACTAGGGTGTTAGTATTATAATTCCTCTAATACCTCCCAGTATTTACAGTGATAAGATGGAAAATAGCAAGCCTAGGGTATCAGTGTATGTTGTTTGGCTTGTGTCTAATTCAGGCCTAAAGCTAACAGAGCAGAGTCCTGTCCATGGTCACAAGACTCCATGTGGCCAGTTCACTTCATTAGTGTAGGAGTCTTCAGAGAAATATAGCACTAATGATCGTATCTGGTGAACGAATTAGTTGGTAATGGCTTCTGTGTATATATGTCTTATCAGAGGAGTGTAATTTCTGGTTTCTAGTTCCTAATATTTTAAAACTATGAAGTCTGGACAAACTTCTTTAACATCTTGACAATTTAGTCATCAGATATCCAAGTCTCAGATTAAATTGGGAAAATTATTCACTTCCTGCCTAATTTCCATAATGAAATTTTTTCTCCACTGGTAATCATCATATCAAAATATTTCGGGGTAAAAAAAGAGCTCTTTCTGAAATCTATCTGACATGGAAGGTTAAGTTCATGTATCTTATTCTAAGTAAGTGAAAAGTAAAGATAATGTTTACTATATTTAAAACTTAATTACATGCATAAGATGTATTTTATAAAGCTTTGTATCTGTGAACTCCAAGATACCTTTTGAAGCAAGAGGGAATATTATTAGAGTAAGGGAAAAAGAGAAATATCTCTTTTGTCCTTAGTATGCAATCTTCATAAGCCTCAGAAATTTCTTATTATTTGCTTTCTCAATGTATCTGCATGCTTATCTTTATAGAATTAGACCACATTTTTCTGTATTTTTGAAATCCACTCCGAGGAAATGAAATATTTATTTCACTTATTCTTGACAATACTTTAATATTCTTCCTGTGAAATAATTTCTAAGGAGTTAAAAATAGCATTTAAAAAATAACTTCTACTTTCAGCCCAGACTGTGAGATGCATTCAAAATATGATTTCCAAAAAGTGCAGGAGGTATAATGGAGATTCTTTATTTTTTTTCTATGGCCAGTGAGATTTGAAATTTCTGTCATTTGACATGATTTATAAAAAGAAATTATCTTGCCTTTTGCTTTCTACCTATAAATCTTTTACATTTAGTAAATAAAATGTTAGAGAAAGACTTTGATTCTATTGTCTGAGGGTGTCTAATAATTTGTAATAGTAAACTTATAAAGCCATATTTTACTAAATGTTTATTGAAAAACATTGTGTCTGAGAGACTGGTATGATGAGCAAAGGATTTGAATAGAGAAGAGTCTGTTCTTCATATATTGCATGAATATCATTTATGACTCAATGCTGAATAGATAATAGGAAAAGCAAGGTTTCTGCCTAATGGGATGAGAGATATTACTAGTTTTAACACCTTTCACTTTATTCAAACAACCACTAGAAACAGAACAGAAATTGTGTATTTTTCCACATCAAGGATAATATAGTGTAGAATGATTTATATGGATGTCTTTTTGAGGATTCATTAGTGCAACATTTGTCAAAAACAAAAACAAAAAACCCCAAATTGGCGGAAATCTCAAACTCATTTCTCTTCCTACTCTTTAGATTCTTCAAAACATAATACATTTTTCCTTCAGATTTTCCATTTTGCCATCATCATCATCATTCTTTTCAGAACCAGTTATGTTTAATGTGTTAAGTCATGTAGGAAAAATACGAAATAGTATTAATAATTAATGTAATTGACTAAATTAAAAATCACTATATTTCAGTGTAAATTTATCTTATTTTTTTACATTTAAAATGCATATTTTATATATTTAAATGTAAATTTAAATAGAAGTTTTATGACGGGGGACGCCTGGGTGGCTCAGTGGTGGAGTGTCTGCCTTCTGCTCAGGGTGTGAACCCAGAGTCCTTGGATTGAATCCCAAATCGGGCTTCCTGTGTGGAGCCTGCTTCTCCCTCTACCTGTGTCTCTGCCTATCTCTCTCTGTGTCTCTCATGAATAAATAAATGAAATCTTTTTTTTTTTAAGAAATTTTATGACAGGAACATAAATGTAGACAAATGCTTTTATTTTCAAAAAAATGAAATAGTAATTTTTAAGAAAGGGAATTTTATTTGTTTTAGTAGCTTTCCTGACCAAGTCATCTTTTCTCTCACCCATCTTCCCTTACCTAAAACTAGTTACTTTCTTTGTTAGAATACTGAATTATATATAGCTTCCTCATCAGGGAGTGGATTATTTTTCCTCTCATGCTCCATGTTCCACTGGCCAGCAGGTGCATTATAATTTGTATTCATGTAGAATCCTCTTCTTTCTCAATTACGATTACCAGTCATTTTCATTTACCAACTACCAAGTCCCATGTATATATTTATTTTTGTTACCAGTTCAGTATTTTCATTATCCTACCCAAAACTTGGAATACTCTTAAATGCTATACATAATTCTTTAATTCATTTAAAAATATGTCTTTTGAACCTCCTTCAACTTATTTCTCAAACATCACCGTTTCACCAGGTCTATCTGACCATCTGTGCCATCCTATATTCCCAGCTCCCTTTACACTGGTTCTGATTTTTTTTTAATAATATACACTAATTTTCAACATAACGTAAATTTTATTTAGCAAGCACTTGCATGGTGCTTACTATATGCTAGGCACTATTCCCAGTTACTTATAAATATTATTGCATTTAATTTTCACAACAACCTTATGAAAGATAGATTATTATCTCTTTTATAAATAAACAAGCATAGCATTACTAACTTGCAAAAATTACAGAGCTAGGAAGTGACTGAACTATGATTTCAATCTTGCAGTATAGTTTCTGAGTCCATGTTCGAAAAACCTATGCTTATGCTCCTTTTTTACCTTATTATATTTATTATTTGTTTCTCCCTTGAGAGCAGAAATTTTGTCTGTTTAGGATATGGTTGTACTTGAGGTGCCAAAAATAGTGTCTGGAATCTAATAGATGCTCAGTTAATAGTTGATTGACAATTACATGCTGGGAAATGTATCAGATCAGCAAAAAATTATGGCTTTCCTCAGGTTGGGAGAGGAGATGAAATATATGTTAAATGAATAATCTCAAAAATAAGTGTCTAGTTGAAAATGTTGACAAAATCTATACAAGAAAACAGAGTTTAACATGGAGACATAATTTTTAAAATTTTGTTTAAATTTTTTATTTTTTGACATAATTTTTTTCTTTTTCTTTTTCTTTTTTTATTATTTTTATTATTTTTATTATTTATTTATGATAGTCACAGAGAGAGAGAGAGAGAGAGGCAGAGACACAGGCAGAGGAGAAGCAGGCTCCATGCACCGGGAGCCCGACGTGAGATTCGATCCCGGGTCTCCAGGATCGCGCCCTGGGCCAAAGGCACGCGCCGAACCGCTGCGCCACCCAGGGATCCCTTTTTTTCTTTTTATATTGCATTTCTATTTTTCAATCTTTAAAATCAAGAGAATTAAATTGTATTGTTTATTTTTAAAAAATAGATACATGGTAGAAGGATATGCTGAGGTTTACTTTTACGGTAATAGAGGACATAATTTTGACTAGATCAGCTAAAAAGGCATTGTTTTAAACAATCTTTGAGGTCCACTCCTGAGTAGAACTTTCTAGATAAATTGGGAAAAGTGACTTTACCTGAGGTATGGAACTAAATGTGTTATGTTTCATAGGTGAGACTACATCTGAATTGTGTAGTTAGACGAGATCGGGCCCGTTCAGGGTGGTATGGCCATAGACAATGAATTGGGTAATTAATGCAACTGGAAACTATAGGTAGAAAGGAGATTCTGAAGGTAGCTGGGAGTTCTACTGTTCAGAGTTCATGTTAAGATGTTTGGGCTTTATTTTAAGATAGTGGGAGGGGCACCTGGGTGGCTTACTTGGTTAAGCCTCTGCCTTCCACCAGAATCCAGTTCAGTGGGAGTCTACTTCTCCTCTCCCTCTGCCCCTCCTCCCTGGCTCCTGTCCTCACAGGTGCCCACATATGCATTCTCTTTCTCTCTCAAGTAAAAAAAAAAAAAAAAAATCTTAAAAAAAAAGATAATGGGAAGCAAAGACTTAAACAGTCAATAAACATGATTATATTTACATTTTGAATATCTGAATGCAGTACAAAGAATGGATTAATAGGAAGCAAAGGAAGATAAGTAGGCAATAGGGAGTGGTACCTAACAGTAGAGTAATCTAGCAAGAGACTATAGTGTTTTTAAATTAGGGTTGCTGTAGTGCAAATGAAGACAACTGTAGAGATATTTGGGAGTGGAATCTATTGGATTCACTTGTTGATTGATATTGACAATGAGGAAGAGAGTGGCATATAAAGGAAGACTTCATAGATTTTGGCTTGAGTAACTGATCCTGCTGCCATTTAATAACATAGGAAAAATAGAAAATAGGAGAATCACATTTTAGGAGGTAAATCATAATTTCAGTTGTGGAGAGTGGACATATCTATATGAAGCTCTGGAGAGATATCTTTTCAGCAAGAGATTTGTCATTTCTTAGCACAATAGAACTGTTAAATACCAGTTAATACCAGTTAATGCTGTTGGAGAAAATTTTGTGAGATATTTCAAAGTAAGAATAGAAAATTAACTAAGAGAATAAATCCTTCATGATAATAAAATTTTAGATATAGCTATAGCAACAGGAGTCTGCAAAATACTGAGAATGATGGCAAAATGTAAATTCTGAGAATGCTTATCACAGTATTGTGTGTGTATCAGGGAGGTAGAATCAATCTGAATGTTCATCACTAGGGAAATGGATAAATGTGATAGAAGCATACCATATATTACTATATTTTTTTAGAATAAATTAAAGATACACACATAAAAATGGATTGATTTTAAACATTGTGCTAAGTGATAAAAGAATACAAAATAGGATGTATCAAATACTGCCACAGTGTAATTACTTATATACATTGAAGCATGTGCACATACAACATTATGTATTTTTACATATTTTAAGTATCTGTGGGCTTTAGTAAAGTGGTATTCATTGACTGCTTTAAAAACATTATGTACAAGAAAAGGCCTAGACCTGAGCCAGATTGATTCAAGGATAAGTCAAGAGTGGAAAAAATAGGCCATTCTTTTAAATTAAGTAGGAAAAAAGTATTCTCCCTAGAGATAGCAAAAACGTTTGCCATCTACCTGGTACTGAAGGCAAAAAATAGAGTGTCTAGTTTGCTAGGGCCATAGTAACAAAATACCATGGACTGAGTGGCTTAAGAAACAGTAATTTATTTTCTCACAGTTCTGGAGGGTGGAAGTTCAAGATCAAAGCGTTGACAGGGTTGATTTCTCATGTGGCATTTCTCCTTGGCTTAAGGATGCTTGCTTTCTTTCTGCATCCTTAAATTGTCTCTTCTCTGCATGTGTGCAGAGTGAAATCTGGTGTTTCTTCCTCTTCCTATAAGAACATCAGTCATATTGGATTAGGACCTGACCTTTATGACCCGAGTTAATGTTAATTACCTTTTTAAAGGCCTTATCTTCAAATACAGTCTCAGTGAGGGTTAGGCCTTCAACATATGAACCTTGGGGGGATGTAATTCAGTCCATAACAAAGAAACTTGAAAGAAATGAAAATCATAAATTTTACCACAAAGGCAGTTTTAGTCCATACTTAAAATACCTATTGTGGTACAACTCAGAAAATTATCTTACCTCAGACTGTTGAAACACGTGAGGCTTACCAAAGTGGCAAACACAGCACACATTTAGAACACTTTTACAACTCAGGACACATAGGATTATCAGGGAAAAATATGTCCTAGTGAAGATGAGTTAATGAAGACAAAAATTAAAAAAAAAAAAAACAAACAACAGGTGAGTAAACAAATCATTATTTGTGACAGTAAATAGTTGCAGCAAATAAAAGAACACGAGCTATAGCAACTGGTTTAAAATGCTCTTGGAGGGATCCCTGGGTGGCGCAGCGGTTTGGCGCCTGCCTTTGGCCCAGGGCGCGATCCTGGAGACCCGGGATCGAATCCCACATCGGGCTCCCGGTGCATGGAGCCTGCTTCTCCCTCTACCTGTGTCTCTGCCTCTCTCTCTCTCTCTCTCTCTCTGTGACTATCATAAATTAAAAAAAAAATAAATAAATAAAAAATAAAAAAAAAATAAAAAAAAAATGCTCTTGGACGCAGATGAAGAAGCCACAGGCAATCAAAACACTTAAAAAAAAAAAAAGAAAGAAGAGGAACATTGAGAATCAAATAAAAATTCCAGAAAGGAAAAAAAAGTATTGAAGAGTATTAAAATAGATTCATAACATTAAAATAAATGTGTGAAGAATACATAGAAAGAGGAGATCAATATGAGAAAATCATATTAATGTACACATGAGATAAGATGAAAGGGACACAACAAGAGGAACATAGAATGACTTGTCAGAAAAAAAGATAATGCAAATGGAACAGAAGTATGTTATGAAGATTGTGGCTGATGGTTTTCCAGAATTGAAGATAAGGATCCTGCAGATAGAAGGAGAATGCAGAGGCATTAATAGAATAAAACAAAACAAAACAAAAACTGATGCAAGTCAAGAACATCACATCGTTATTTCAAGACCATAAGAGAAAGAGAAAAACTGAAAAACAACTACAGAGGAAAAATCCCTGCAGAAATAACACGTATTAGCAGCTGCATCTCATATGCAACAAAATACAAGAAATATTATAAATGAACATTTTTAAGAGGCTGCAGAAAAAGAACTTTTGACTCAAATTTTAAAACTAGCTAATTTATTTTTTCTTCTTCTTCTTCTTCTTCTTCTTCTTCTTTTTTTTTTTTTTTTTTATGATAGTCACAGAGAGAGAGAGAGAGGCAGAGACACAGGCAGAGGGAGAAGCAGGCTCCATGCACCGGGAGCCTGATGTGGTATTCGATCCCGGGTCTCCAGGATCGCGCCCTGGGCCAAAGGCAGACGCCAAACCGCTGCGCCACCCAGGGATCCCCAAAACTAGCTAATTTAAAAATGAGGCAATGTAAAGATATATTCATGTATGTAATGATTGGGGAATTTATTGCTTAAGGATCTTTATATGAAAAAGGATATTTATTTATTTTTTAAAAGATTTGATTTATTTATTCGTGCATAACGCAGAGACACAGGCAGAGGGAGAAGCAGGCTCCATGCAGGGAGCCCAATGTGGGACTTGATCCTGGGTCTCCAGGATCACACCCTGGGCTGAAGGCAGCACTAAACTGCTGAGCCACCAGGGCTGCCCAAGAGAGGATATTTAATGTCCATAGTAGGAGAGTGGAGTAGAATAAAAAACTAAACACAAAAATGGAAGCTAAAATAAAAGTTCTGAACTTTCTGCTCACTTTTTCTGTAAGATTAGATGCTCAGAAATAGTTTGTTAATTACTTTTTACAAAAGGTTGAAATTATTTTACTGTATTAAAAAATCAAACTTTATTCTAGTCATGCTGTTTTTGAAAGTTGAATTTAAATATTATGAATAGAGAATTTGAATGTAAGGGTAGTGGAAAAATATATACTAGGAAAGCCCTAAGCCAAATAAATTAGTTGTATGAATCTTAATACTAGACAAAACATTTTTTGAATTGAAAAAATAATAAGTATCATTCGTAAGATCGTTTTTTTAAAAGATTTTACTTTTTTATACATGAGAGACCCAGAGAGAGAGGCAGAGACACAGGCAGAGGGAGAAGCAGGCTCCATGCACTGGGAGCCCGACGTAGGAATCCATACTGGCACTCCAGGATCACACCCTGGGCTGAAGGCAGGTGCTAGACCGCTGAGCCACCCAGGGATCCTGACATATATAAATTTCTATACTTAAAACAGAGGATTCATTTTTAGCTGAACATGTCCTAGGGGAAAAAAAAGTAGTTTCAACAAATTCTAAAGAATTTCTATATTATAGGTCATAAACTCTCCCCATTAGTCCATAAAATTAGAAATCAATAGCAAAATAATAGATGAATTAATCATTTAGAAACATATAAGTACTAAATAATTTGTGATTAAGAGGAAACAGTGGATATTTAAAAATATTTTCTATTTATATATTAAATGAATCCATAATAAAATTTGGGGAGATGACTAAAATAGGAATTATAGAGATGTACCTTTTCAATGGTTGTAATTATAATCAATATAAAATTAATGAGTTAGGTAGTCACAAAACCAAGTAACTACAGACTAAAATAAATATGAAGAAGGAAAAAAATAAAATCAGACTTTTAAACAAATTAACAATAGAGATGGTCAACAGTGTAAAAAAGTTTGTTTCTTCAAAGGCCTAAGAATAGTCCCAACTTGGGGTGCCTATGGTTCAGTCATTTTAGAGTCTCTTTTTGGATCAGGTCATGAGCCTGAGGTAGGGCCCCAGGTGGAGCTCCCTGCTCAATGGTGAGACTGCTTCTCCCTCTCCTTCTACTCCTTCCCTCACTCGTGGTGTGCTCTCTCTTTCTCTCAAATACATAAATAAAATCTTAAAAAAAAATAATCTCAACTCTACAAAGGTTATTAGCAACAAAAGTAAAGTTATGTATACATGATATTAGGAATAAAGAAGAAAGCAAAGCTGTACGTAGGGGGAGATCATATTTTTAAAAAATACAGAAAATTCTATGAACACATTTAGTTCAGTAAATCAAAAATTTCAGTAAAATCAGTAATTTCCTAGGAAAATGAAAATACTAAAAGCAATATGTAGAGAAATGGGAAAGTGAATAAACAAAAATAACTTAAAATAAATTAGATTTTTAAAAATTATTTATTAATTTATTTGAGAGAGAAAGAGAGAGAGAGTGCACATACGTGAAACAGCCCGAGCAGGGGGAGCTGCAGGCAAAAGGAGAAGTAGAAGCAGGATCCTGGCTGAGCAGGGAGCCCAATGTGGGGATCAGTCCCAGGACCCTGGGATCATGACCTAAGCCAAAGGCAGAGGCCTAATCTACTGAGCTATCCAGGTGCCCCAGTAAATTAGATTTTTAATAGCAAGTCTATTTCTATTGCAACAACAACATTAATGAAAAATCTTGGTTTAAACAGTATTTAAGGGATGCCTGGGTGGCTCCAGTGGTTGAGCGTCTGTCTTCAGCTCTGTAGTGATCCTGGGGCCCTGGGATTGAGTCCTGCATCAGTCTCCCCAGGAGGAGCCTGCCTCTCCCTCTGCCTATGTCTCTGACACTCTGTCTGTGTCTCTCATGAGAAATAAATTCTTAAAAAACAAAACAAAACAGTATTTAAGTATAATAATCAGTAATAGTGTAGGGACATCAGTAAAGTTAATATTAACCTATCTGGATGTATAAATATTGGAAAAGAAGAGGTTAATCTGTTTCATTTTTTTCTGATTGCATGACTATCAAAGATTTTCTGGTAAATTGAAACAAAACTGAATTAAAAGGGAAGTTGCCAAGGTAGCAGAAAACAAGGCAAACACCATTTCTTTAAAAAAAAAAAAAAGATTATTTATTTTGGAGAGAGAGAGAGCAAGAGGTAGACAGGGGAGCAGAAGGAAAGAGAGAATCTCAAGGAGATTCCTAGCTAAGCACGGAGTCCAGCCAGTGTGGAGTGCAGAGTGTGGGAGGGACCTGGATCTTACAACCCCTTAAAATTATGACTGGAGCCAAAATATAGAATTAGATGCTTAACCAACTGAGCCACCGAGGTACCGCATGAACACTATTTTAAAAATGGTTTCCTTTTATGTTATTTACCTACAACTGGAAATAGAAAGTGAGGGCACTATTTTATCTAGATAATAAATAAATTTGTCACTATTAAGAATAGATTTAGCAACAATGTTTAGGACTTACAGGAAGAAAACAACACAATTTCACTGAAAACTTTAAAGCAATTGCTGAACAATGGAAAGTTATGTATTATTCCTGTAGAGGAACCCTGAATAAGATAAAAATGTCAGTTTTCCAAAGAATGGTACATCCATTTTCTGCAATTCTAATTAAAATTCCAGCACTTTTAGATTTCAAATGTTGATTTTCAAACGTAAGAGTAAAAGTCTGAGACTTACCAAATAACTCATAGTAAAGGAAAATTGTGATGGAGTGCTTTTCTTTTCAGGTACTGAAACATATTATGATAATAATTGCATATTTGTAAAGAACTAGACACATATCATTGGTGCTGACTATAGCCTTCAAAATAGATACAAGTAAATGAAATAGTTTAACATTTGGCAAATACTATATTTCAATTCATTGGGAAAAGGATGGTAATGTAGAAGTATAGAGTGCATCCCTATCTAAAAACGCTTAAGTATATTCAATGTGGACCACAAATATTGATCATAAAATACAAAGCATTAAAAAATAAGACAATTTAGGATACCTATGTTTACCCTACTATTGAGGTAGTTTGTTTTGGTCAAGTCAAGGTGCAGTATACACAATTAACAGAGTCATTATACCTAAATTTTTTAAAAATTATATTTTTATGGCTTAAACATTTTATTTTTATGGCATAAAAATTCTTAAAAATAAATTAGGTGGTGAAAATATTCTCCATACAAGAGAGACAAAGTGTTGTTTTCTTAACTGACAAAGTTGACTTAATTATCAACAATGTAAAGACAACCCACGAAAATTGTTAAATATGAAAGGTAATATATAGATGAGCAGAACCAATTGGCCAATGAATACATAAGATACTCACAATTCCTGGTAATCCTGTTAATAGTCATAATTTCTGTTAATATGCATTCCTCCTGTTAATCAGGGAAATTCAAAATTAATGACTATAATGTATCATTTTACAAAAAAAGATTTTATTCATTCATGAGAGAGAGAGAGAGAGAGAGAGAGAGAGAGGCAGAGGGAGAAGCAGGCTCCAGGCAGGGAGCCCGACGTGGGACTCGATCCTGGGTCTCTAGGATCACACCCTGGGCTGAAGGCGATGCTAAACCGCTGAGCCACCCTGGCTGCCCTAATGTATCATTTTATACCACTGATTTAGTGAATGATTTTGAAATGTTAACAGCACTGCTGGCAGGAATGCGGGAAACGAGTACAATCATATATTTCTGAAAACTGTGCCCTTATTAAGGACTTATACATAACACTACAAACTGTCCATCCATCCATCCATCCATTCATGCATCCATCCAAACACTTGTTGAGCGAATGAACAAACATGCCAGGAATCTGTTAGGCACATATATCTGAAGATGATATAGCAAAGGAAAATGTATTTATCAGGCTTCTTTCTCTTGAAAGAGACTGAAGCCCAACTCACGATAGCTCAAGAAAAAAGGAAAATGTGTCGGTTTATGTGTCTAATACCCCTAGAATTAGGAACACCAGATTTAGAGACTCAGATGAGATAATCTGGTCTCCATTTCTGTGTTTCTTTGAGTAAGTGTGTCCAACAGTGACCCTTAGCAGCCCATTAATCACATGCCAATATATAGCAATTAAAACAGATATGTGGCCTCCCCTCCATCACTTGGTGAGAAAAGTCCTTGAGAGAACTCTGGCTCTCTCGAACTATGCAAGCATGAAAGAGTGATTGGATCCTTTGATTGCCTGGCTATAAAGTCATGGGGGTGATGGTAGAGGAGAGAAATGTAAACACACTGAAACAATGAAATAGATTGCTTGGGAAGGAGAGATTCTCTTTCCCAAAGGAGAGTGAAATAGATATTCTGGACTGGTTCCCTCAAACTTTATTCCAGTCTCTATTTGTAGAAATTGAAAAGCTAAAATTATGTCTCCAAGAGACTCTTGCAGTGAGGGTATTGAGTATGAATTAGATCTTTACATTAAATTCACTGAAGCAAAATTTAGAGGGGGAAGAGAAGGATACCATCTTCCTGTAATTTTGAGGTGTTCCCACTGACAGACAATATCATGAAAATGTGAAGGGATTTTTTCTTCTCCTTTCCCTCTGAAACATTTTTTCTATATCTACTCTCTGTCTTCCCCAGAGCTAGTTGAGTTGTGATATTCTTTCTTGTAGTATACAGTGGTGGCCTAGAATAACTACTCTAGTGATATATTCTGTAGCATTCTGTGAGTCATTCTAGGAGGCCCAGCCTAGGACCCACTTCTTTAGAAAATTCAGTAAGTAAAAAACTAAGCCCTTCATTAGCAAGGGTGCAACTTGTAAGCATCTAAGTTCCTTTCTGATTAAAATGCCTGCAGTAGGATATTCTTTCTTGGCCAACCATGCATAAAGAAAGGGTTGAATAAAGGTTTTTTGCAAACAAACCTCAACAGATGTCCACACTATCTATGCCACCACTTTCATGAATAGCACCCACATCTCTTCTTCTTTCCATACAAAAATAGAAAAAAAAAATTCTGACTATCCCATATTGAAGGAATTTTACAACTTCACTATGTACTGGCTGTGAGCAACTAGGACATTCAACCTAAAATTAATAGCAATAACTATTGTATTTCCCTTTTATAAGTTGCTCCAAATAATAAGATTGTGTATAAAGGTGAATTATATTTATGATGCATTTTCTGAGAGGAATTATTTATGTTATCATTTCAATGAAATGAAGGAGGAATGCTGATGGTAGATAATATAAAAGATGGGTTGTATGTGTCTATGTCTGTATGAAGGTTAAGTTATGCTTGTGTGTACATGATTTTCTATAAAGAGTATAATTTATTAGACTAAATTTCATTATGGGGCGTTTTTCTTTTTATTAAAGGACACTGAATCTGTTAGGATAAATATTCTGCTTTCCATTCTCTCTCATTTAATAACTGAGCCAACCGAATGCATTTTTAACTTTAATATCTCCCTTAGAAAATGTAGTAAATAATATTTATTGATGTGAGTACAGTAGTTATTAAAATGTCAATCAGATTCTTTAAATTATACCCAAAAACATTTGGTAAAGCAACTGAACTCACTCTAACTACATTATCCAAAACAGCATCCGAGAATCAGATCACTAGCCTGAGTTTAGAGCCACAAAAAATGTACCTGAGAAAAGGCTGCTTTGGGGGACTTTTAGAAAATAGTTTATGTCAAACTAGATAAAGTGAGGAGTGTTCTAAGCATCAGTTTCAAATCACTCTCTAAAAGCAATTCCCCATTTTCTCCTACAGGATTTATAAACTGAGAATGAGTTATATATTGTGTAGACAATAAAACGTTTTGAAAGCAAACTGGTATAAGAATCCATATTTCATAATAGATGATGAAATCAATGTCCAACAATTTAAGAAAAATTGTACTCAATCTGATTATTTCTCTGGTTTAAGATCTATCCATGTGAGAATTTTATTTCTTTTTAATATAATACTGAAATCTGTTTGGAAAATGACGAAATTTGAGGGAGATAGCTGTCTTAATTTCTATCATTTCTTTTCTCCATAGGAAGTATGTTGTGCTCCTTTGAAATCCATGATAAATTCCAATGATCTCCTATTTTTAAAACATTTATAATTTTTTTCCAGGTGTTATTATAGAAATACTTCAAGATATAAATATTTGTAGTGAGAGTTCTATCAAGATATAATTTACATACATAAAGTTCACCTTTTTTGAACGTACAAGTCAGTGGTTTTTAGTAGATACACATAATTGTGCATCAATTACAACAATGTAATTTCAAAACATTTCAACCTCCATTCCCCAAAACCCTACACCCTTCAGCAGTCACTCCACATTTCTCCTTCCTCCTAGTCCTGTGAAATACTAATCTGCTATAAACATAGGGATGCATATATCCCTTTGAATTAGTATTTTTCTGGTTAAATACCTATGGTGTGATCGCTGGATTATAAAGGGTAGTTCTATTTTTTATCTTTTCAGGAAACTCCATACTCTTTTCCACAGTGGCTACACCACTTTGCATTTCCATCAACAGTGCAGGAGGAATCCTTTTTCTCCACATCCTCACCAACACTTGTTTCATATGTTTTTGATTTTAGCCATTCTGACAGGTGTGAGGTGACATCTCATTGTAGTTTTAAGTTACATTTCTATGATGATAAGTGATGTTAAGCATCTTTTCATGTATCTGTTGGCCATCTGGATGTCTTTAGAGAAATGTCTGTTCATGTCTCATGCCTATTTTTAATTGGATTATTTGGTTTTTGAGTGTTGAGTGGTGTAGGTTTTTTATATGTTTTAGATATTAACCTTTTATTGGATATATCATTCACAAATCTCTCTCCCTCCTTAGGTCACCTTTTAGTTTTATTGATTGTTTCCTTCGCTGTGCAGAAGCTTTTCATTTAAAGTCTCAAAAGTTTAATTTTGCTTTTATTTCCCTTGCCTCAGGAGACATATATGGAAAGATGTTACTTTGGCCAATGTCAGAGAAATTGCTGCCTGTGCTCTGTTCTAGGATTTTAATGGTTTCAAATCTCACATTTATGTTTTTAATCCATTTTGAGTTTATTTTTATGTGTGGTGAATATTTCACCATATGTCCATTTTCATTCTTTTGTATGTATGTATGTCTCCAGGTTTCCCAATATCATTTTTTGAAGAGATCGTCTTTTTCTCATAGAATATTCTTTTCTTTGTTGAAGATTAATTGACTATATAATTGTGGGTTTATTTCTGGGTTTTCTAGCCTGGTCTATTGTCTTATGTGGTTTTTTTTTTTGTGCCTGTGCCATAATATTGACTTTTTAATATCTATCTTATAACCAGTGGGATTTTTTTTTTAGCTTTGATAGGTTTTTATATATTCTTTTGCATTACCATTGGATATATCAATAAAAGTCAAAATGAGAAGTAGCAAGACTACAAAATCAGTTTCCTGGTAAAACTGATCAAGGGAAAAAATCCCCACAGAGCACACAATCACGTGTGTTCATTAAGGTATTACTAGGGTTTACAATGTAGCTCTTTCCCTATTCCCTTGTAATAAAATCCTTCCTAATTTATTTTGGCAATATTTGTTTACTGACTCATTCAAAGACATAAATGCAATAGTGTTGCTCTCATCATCCTGTATACCTGTCAGCAAAATTGAGGTGAGCTCTTTTTGGGTCATCTGGTTCCAATACAGCTCTGCAACATAATGCCTGCAGTCTGTACTGCTTATTCCGCTAAAGTGGATCAATTGTGGGGAACATCATTTCAGAATTTCAGTTTTAGAGCATTGTGTGTATTTTTATGAGTTCCCTTTGCTGAGCTAGGTTTCTTTTCTTCCCTTTTGCACTTCATCCAGGGAGTGCTGCTGAAGCAGGTAAAAACAAGAGGGTTGGCTTCTCATACTAAAACTGCAAGCCTCACAGGGTCCAGCAAATTTGAGGGAGAGAAAAGTGTGAATACAAAGTCCTCTACAAAGCCCTCTATTTTAACTTTTCTTGTTCAGAGCCGTCATTTCATCAATATAAAAAAATCAGAATTTTTCCGCATAATTTAATGTAACTTTATAGTGGGTCAGATCTCTATATGATTTCTGGCATTTCCACAATTTTAAAATATCAACAGAATTATCTGTATTTTATGGTACTTAGTTTAAAACATTTTTGGAGGGGAATGCTAAAAGTTTATATCACTCCTTGGTACCTTTGATTTGTAGGGTTTTCCAAAACAAAACATGGGAATAGCTATGCCTTTTGTTATGGCTGTAGTACATGGGTTAAAAAGAAGGATGTCCCCCTGGATAAAGCAGTTTAAAATTCCAGTCTTCTCTTGGGATGAAATATCTCTGAAGCCTAAAAATGAAGCAGTAGTGTCTGATCCCGAGATTTCTTTTATGATGGATGAATTGTGGTTATATTAGTCAGGAATGGTTAGATTATATTGTGGAAACAAACAAATGTCAAATTTCAGTGGCTTACAAAAGCAAAGTTTAGTTTTTACTCAGTCTACATGTCCACTGTAGGTAGTAAGTGCCCAATTTTGAATATTAGATAAAAAATAATATTTTAGCATAAACAGGTCTCATGCAATATTTGGGATATACTCATCCTAAAACTGTGTTTATTGTGTTTACTGTTTATCTGAAATTAAAATTTAATGGATGTGCTTTATTTTTATTTGCTGTATCTAGCAACCCCATTTGCAGTTCATGTGTTCATTGTTGACAGTCTCACAGCTGAAGAGCAGGAAATGGAGGACATGTTCAACCAAATACTGTTTCTTAAACCCCATGCTGTTGACTAATACATGAAATTTCCACTTCATTTCATTGGCCAAATGGAGACTCAGAACCAGTGATTTTCAGTGAACATTTAAAAAAACAATATAAACCACCACATCAGGATTAGAGAAGGTTTCATTGATATGGATACAGAGTTTAAGAGAAGATGCATACATTTAACACATACCTCTGAGGGTTAGGGTTATATAATACGTGCCAAGTATAGCTGAACATTCCCAGTTAACTGAATTACAGATAGCATCTGCCCTCATGGAGATTGCATTGTCAGGAAGAAAGATATATTATACATAATTACAAAACTATTAACTAAATAGGATTATGTTAGGTACAGAGAAAGCAAACTTGGAGGGGGCAATGAAATCTAGTATTGAAAGGCTTAACAGGATGTGGGAAGGTTAAACATTTCTTGATGGAAATAACATTTATAATGACACCTAATGGATGAATGTGAGTGAACCTCCCGAATGACAAAGATAGTGAAGATATTTTACCCCAGTAGTTGACAAACTAAGGTCTGTGGGCCAAATCCCATCTGCTGTCCTCTTTGTAAATAAAATTTTACTGGAGCCCAAACCCATTCATTAGGCATTATGTATGGCTGCTATTCACTATATTGGGTTAAGTTGAGTCATTTTAATGAAAGCCTAAAATAATTACACTTTGGCTTTCTATACCGAAAATAAGTTTGAGGAAACCTGTTCTAGGCAAAATGTAATCTCTTTGTAGAGAAAGAAGATTCACATATTCACAGAATGAGAGAACATTGATCTAGTCTTTCCATGATGATAATGATGATAACTGGATGGAGAGACAAAGAATGTCCAGATCACACAGTGATATGTAGAACATATTTAAGGATCTTGTCTACGTGTACAATAATAGTATCAGAGAGTGATCATAATTAAATTCTTATTAAAAATCTTATTCCAATAGCTGCAAGAAGAACAGTTGAAAGGAAGGCATTGGTAAGAGCTGGAGGACTAATTTGGATCTGGTTATAGATGATGGCGGCTTGAAGTAGGGGGTTGAGAGAGAATAAACTTAAATGCAAGAAACATAGACATATTAATGAAGTAGGCTAACAAGATTTAATGTTTGGTTTGATGTGGGGAATGATGGAGAATGAAGAGTTAATTAGGACTGCCATATGTCCGAAGCCATGCCATTTATTGAAACTGTGAAGAAGAGGAACACATCTTCAGTTTTCTGTAGTGAGGGAGTCAAAATGTCAGTTTTCAACATATTGGCTAGAAGTTCCAAGAGAAACAGCTTAGTATACCAGTCTGGAATTCAGACGACAAATCTCTCTGGATATTTATTTTGGAAGTATTTATTTAAATCACTGGATTTTGAGTTAGGAGAGAGGTAGAAAGCAGCATTTAGGTTTGTCTAAATTGCATGCTTCCATCTATTTTTTACTTGGTTCGCACCTTTGGTCACTGACTCAGCTAATGATGAAATACAATCATTTGTCTTTTGCTTTTTATGTAAGTATTTTGCTTATTTCGTTTCATAGCATTTTGCGATTTTATTATTTTTTGATTGCTTCTATGAATTTTTCTGAGCATTGATATGTTTGATGGAAGAAAATTCAGAGATTCTTTCATTTTCTGGCCAAAAACTATGTGATACCATAGAACCCTCAACCTGGGCAACCCCAGTGGCACAGCGGTTTAGCGCCACCTGCAGCTCAGGGCGTGATCCTGGAGACCCGGGATCGAGTCCCACATCAGGCTCCCTGCATAGAGCCTGCTTCTCCCTCTGCCTGTGTCTCTGCCTCTCTCTCTCTCCCTCTGTCTTTTTCTGTCTTTCATGAATAAATAAATAAAATCTTAAAAAAAAACCCTCAACATATCCCTCATTAACAGGATTAAAATAAGTAAAGGGAGGATGAGGCAATGGCATCTGTCCATCGTGGGGGACAATTGATGAAAAACTTATTTGATGGAGTATGGGGGAAATAGATCAAATGATATTTTTCAAAGTGTCAGCATTTTGAGCTTATTTAAATAGTGATGGCAGAGATAGAATAAACAGTGAAATTGGAGACACAGAAGTGAACAGAAAAAAAACCAGTATCATGAATATTGTGCAATTATGGGCATGGATGGACTTCAGAAAATGTTGGAACAAACCACCTTTTATGGGAAGAAAAGTTTGTAGATTTGTGGTTAGGATGATGTAGGCAGGGTAATTTCTTTTGCTCTGTAAAGTGGGTGTAGGAAAGTTGGGGAGATAAATGTGGGGGTTTGAGAAGAATGGAAAAAGTTAGAAGAATACTTTTTAATGCTTGGAAAGCAAATGTATTACTAAAATATAGTAAAAATTTCAATATTAATATGGCATCATAGCCTCATCTAGACACATGAACTCTCAAGAGTGTATCAGTAATTTAATCACATAGGAAAGGTTGTATGAAAAAATAATGGCAATGGTCTTATTCCACCATCCGCATATTTTTTTGGATAACCTTTTGCCCTGATTTGATCCAACTGTACCAGCAATCCTCTCCTCTCTGATTTTGAGCATTCTGAGAGCCTCAGATCACTCTGACCCAAAGTTGATGGCAAGGAAAATCCTAGCTCACAGAACTTCAAGTTGCTTACAGAACCTGCAAATCTCCATTGTTTCCACTGATGATCACAAGTCCAAGTTACATATTTTTATTGTGTCTATTGGTTGCCTTTATTTTAGCCCCCACATTGTCAGTAATGGCTGCCTGGCATTTTTGTGCCTAGGACTCTAAGCTGGATTTTCAGTATTTCATTCTCTCTTCCTCAATTATTTAATATTTGTCAAACTAGTGCTAAAAACCATACTTGCTTTTTTCTTATTTCCCCAAACTCTGAACTTCATTGTTTCAACTTACATATCTCTCTATCTATATTCTTTCCTATAAATTCAATTTTGGTTTGCTTTAACTATTTCTTTCATTGTTCTCCATCTGGATGGATTTCATCTGACCTCTACTGGACCAATAAAATAAAAACAATAAGTCGGGTGCAAGAACACTCTTTTCGCACAAAGTAGTATGTATTAATTGCCTGAAAGGAAAGAAGCTGAAGAGGGGTTTGGGCCCTTGTTAATTTACATTTAATTTTAGCTCAGAGGTCCTTGAAGGCAGTGGTTATGTCTGCATGTGAATAGGGATATTTAATCAGTCCAGGCTGTCAGGTTGATAGTAGTGCTTATCAAGACATTAGAGAAAAATGTGCTACCAAGTCCATCCTCCTGCCATAGAAGGAGCAACAAATCAGATGTGGAAAGTCAAACACTATGATTAAGAAGCTCATCTGCCCTAGGGAGTCTTTTACACACACACACACACACACACACACACACACACACACACACACATATATATATTTAATATTCAACTTGAGTGTACTTCTGTGCATACAGCTTTTTCTATCTGAGAGGTTTTAATTGCAATACCTCCTGCATTGAGAAGGCAGATTGTTTTTCTTTTAAGTAATGCTACTGATTAATAGTATTTTAAAACCCAAGGAGTACAGAGTTGTGTCAGAGGAAGATTTTGCTGCTTTTCAAATAATTATCTTTTGCTAGACACATTATGAAATACCACCTAAAAATGCATATGTTGTATTTCAGTGCCTTCAAAGAATTATCTATATATTTCCTGTTGTACATTATTTAGTATGTCTGATAGTCTTAGATTAGGCATAGAAAAGCATATTTCACTCTGCTGCCATATGTGAAAACTCTCCATTCAAAATGCATTTCAGCATTAAAGTTTTAGCCATGAATAGTAACAATTGTGTGTTAAACACCTTACTGAGATAGATACTTTGTTGTAGGATATGTTGGTCTAAAGTGCTCAGATTCTCTAAATAACAGAAAATCACTTTGACTCAATGATTTTGAGATTATCCCATTCCAGCTTAGCCCAACTTTCTTACCAGGGAATATGGAAAATCCTTCAGCGAGTCTAAGATTTCTTTTTTTGACAGTCTTCCAAGCTGAATTGTCAATAAAATCTGGCTGTCTTTATTAATCTTGACATATTTGAGTATTTAGAACCAATATTCCTGTCCAAAGAATCCATTGGCCAATTTCTAGAATGCCCTTGCTATCTTAGCAGCCAGAAGATCTACCTGTCAGGATCTATTACTTTTCTCTAGAGTGTAACCTTATTGTTTCCCAGAATTGGAACCAGGAGGGCAGTTTCTTTCTTTGTTTAAGATGCCTGTTTCCTTGTCATTACATATGTTCTGAACTCTAGTAAGTGTTAAAGTCTCAAATATATCAATATTTCCCTTTTCTGAAGAAGGAACAAAACTAGTTCACTTCTTTCTTCACACCAGGACTGCTTTAGTCAGTCTTCTTCATTGAAACATATCCAACTGGAGATGGAGATGAAGAGAGGGATTTATTTTAAATAGATTCAACTCATAAGATTGTGAAGGCTATCAAATTTGTAGAGCAGGTTAGCAGAATGGAAATTCTGAGGAGTTGAAGTTGCAGTGTTGATTTCAAATTCCACAGGAAAGCAGATTAGAACCTCAGGTATGGTTTAATTCTTTCTTTCTCGGGAAACAGGAGTCTTTGCTCTTAAGACCTTCAACTGATTGAATGAGGTGCAGTCACATTAAGGGAGAGGGTAATTTGCTTGATTTGAAGTCTCCTAATTTAAATGTTAGTCAAATCTAAAGAAAAAACTTTACAGCATCATCTAGACTGGTGTTTGACCAACCAACTGTGGCCTCTCTCCTAGCTAAATTGACATGTAAAATCAACCAATACAAGAACATTTTGTTTTAAAACTTTCCACCAACCAAATCTGAAAATAATTTGAAATGTTTGTGAGAAAGGAAATAAGAAATAGAGGCTTCTAGGGGAAAAGGTAAGTTGTTGCTGTCAGCTGGTTTTCCTACCCTGGGCCAAAGGCAGGCGCCAAACCACTGCGCCACCCAGGGATCCCTGTACAAAATTTTTTAATTGAACACAAGTTTTTCTCTTCTATGCCAGGTCATGATTAAAATGATCAATCATATTAAAACTGGGGGAAGTTTTAGGTAGTGCTGTAAAAGAGATAGCGTCACCTATTCAAAAGCACTGACACATTTTATCTAGACTTTGTCAATGTGTATGGATGAAGTAATATGAAAAGGAGATCCAGTGATAATTCAGATATTTTACATACTGCTTTGAGTAAAACATACTTCATAATAACACTCATTCTAGAAGTATGATAGACTGAGAAGAAAACAGAACAAAAGATAATTTAGTACCTAAAAAAGCATGTTTACTATAGAATTCAGATAACAGCCTGATAGATGCATATTCTGAAGGAAAAAAAAGACTTTTCTTTGGTAAAGATAAGTACGTTTGAAGTCAACTATTTTATGTTTTCAGAAAAAAAAACAAGAAAGTATTGTATTTTTGAAATAAGTGCAAAATGAGTTAGACACAGTCTGTGATGAGAGAAAGCAGGAGCAACAGCAGGAATGAGAGTGAGAGAGATCATAGGATAATCTCTCACTGGAAGTATATATATATATATATATATATATATATATATACACATATATATATATATAAAGAAGGAAAGAGATATACAGAGTGTAGAAAAGAATTTCAACATTTTTAACTAGTATCAGAAAGAGAAGAGAGAGTGACTGAGAGAAATCTATACTGGATGAGATAATAACTGCGAATTTTCCAAAATTAATGAAAAACATAAAACTACAGATTAAAGATACTCTAAGAAAGCCAAGAAGGTTAACTAAAGAGAAACCATGTCTAAGAACAACATAGTAAAACTGCATAAAGCCAAAGACAAAGGAGAAAAAGAAGATGATCATGAAGTGAGCAACTCTAATACTGATACAATTCAACTGCTACCTGGCAGCTAGACAAATATGGAATATTTTAAACTAATGAAAGGAATAAATGGCACATACAATATTTACCATACAAATATGTTCTTCAATAATTAAGATAAGTTAAAAAGTTATCAAAGAAAAACCTTTAAGAAGTCTTCAGCAATACACATGCAATAAAGGAAATATTAAAAAGGAGTTTTTCAGGCAAAAGAAGAATTCAGAAGGAATCCTAGAAGTGCAGATAGTGATGCAGTACAATATAAATGGTAAATACCTGAGTAAAAAGACAAATATTTAAAATGTAAGCCCAAAATATTAATACCTAGTGGAATTAACATGGAGGATTAAAGTAAGGCACTAACTTTAATAATTGCACAAATGTGACAAGATGTAAGTGGACCTAAAGTATTTAAAAGTCCTTTTATTGTTTGAAATGTGGAAAATGTATATATTTCTATATATATAAGAATTTAATAAGTGAATGATGCAGATTATTATTATTTTGGTTATATATAAAAAGTAGTAAAAATAGGAATATTTAAAGGGAAAACAGAATAGCAAAGTTCTTCAATCTTGACTTTTCATATTTTGGGCCAGATAATTCCTTGTTAACTGTCCTGTGTACTGTAGGATCTTTAACATCATTCCTGGCCTCTACCCAATAGACACTAGTAGCAACTTTCCTCACAAGGTGAGACAACAAAAAAATGTCTCTAGACATTGTCCTATGTTGCCTCAGGGGTAAAATCACCCCTAGTTAAGTACCTCTGAACTAAATTAGGGAAAGCAATGTAACTAAGGAAAAGTAATATAAAATTATTAGACAATTGTAAAAAATAAATGGTAATATGGCATGTTTAATCTAAAATCCATAAGAAGTTATAAGAAAGTATAAGAAGTATAAATAGATAAGCTTCTACCTCTTAGTAAAATGAAACATATGGGAAGCCATAATTGGCTGGTATAACTGAATAGAAACTGGAATCCCAAATTTGAGGACAGTTTTCCCCAAAGGTTATTAGCGAATTCAGGGTTTCAAAGGAAAATGGGGAAAATGGGTGATACAGAACTGGTAAGGCAGGGGGAATCTCCACTATTAAGGAATGAAGTCTATATGGAAGGAGAAGACATGTAAAAAACAGGGTTATTTATTTATTTATTTATTTATTTATTTATTTATTTATTCTTATTTTATTATTATTTTTTTTAACGGGGAAATATAAACCCGTGACAGAGTGAATCCGAGAAGCCAATCTCAAAAAGACCCGTAGGATAGAATTTTCAATGCTGAGGATGTAAATGCTCCAAAATCTCAGTCAGAATCAAAGGAGAGCCATTCTTGAGGAATAAAGACAAGCTGGTGGAGGACAAGTTTTTACTGATACTGGTGCTTTTTCCCTAAACTGGAACATAGTTCTGTCCCAGTGTAAAACATTTTATTTATGTGCAGGGTCTTCCTTACATATGAAAAAGGGTTTTATGGTGGAAGTCAGCCACTTTATTTCTTTTATACACAATATCTTAGAACACAGCAACAATTTGCTGAAGACATAAAAAGAGAAAAATGTGACTTATTTATAGGACAAAAGTTATAGCAGACACAGAAAAACCGGTTATTGAAGTTAGGAAACAAAGATAATCAAATAATGATGATACACATAAACTATGTGTGGGGATTCTACACTGGGAACTCATTTTGAGAGAAATTTAAAAAGACTACCTGAGTTAAATGGTACATTATATTTCTGAGTTTAATGATTAAAGATTGTTAAGATGGAAATTCCTCCCAAACTGATCTTCAGATCCACAGCAATCTAAATTAAAATTCCAGCAAGGGGTCTTAAAATAGAAAGCAACACACTTATTCTTAAAGTGTATATGGATAAAAAAAGGACGTAGAACAGCCAGAACTGGCTTACGGAAGGAAAAACAAGTTGGAGATCTTTGAACGACTACAAGACTTATCATAGTGCTTTAAAAAATTATGACAGCGTTATTGGCCTAAAGATAGACACATTGATTAATCAAAGAGAATAAAGAATTTAGAAATAAAGACACATGTATATAATCAAGTGGTCCTTGACAAAACACCAATATAATCCAATAATGAAATGAAGAGCCCTTCTATCAGTGGTCCTGGAAGTGAATGACCAGATGACCAAATAAAATGAATTTCAGCCTAACACCGTGCCTCATGGCTCACACTATATATAGAAATTAATTTGAGTATATGTATATCAATGACTTGTATGTAAAACGATAAGACTCTAAAGCTTCTAGCAAAAAGTAAATGTACCTGTGTTTTGTCAATTCAGCTAAGCTAGAACTCATTTCCACAGTTCTGTTTTTTGCACAGTTATAAATTAGCATGAGCTGCAATTGACATTTTATGTAAGACTTGGAAGGCAGAGGTAAAGCAGACACCATATTTCTTTTTTTGCAAGGTAAGTTGGTGCATCTCCTTGTTGGCAGGTGGCAGCAGGTAGGCCGCCTGATCCTCTAGACACCACATAGATTAATAGAAGTGTCTCTTGGATTGGGTCTTTGGCTTAATATAAACTTTGAATAGTGGTGGAGGGAGAGAGAGAGAGAGAGAGAGAAGCAGGCTCCCCGCTGAGTAGGGAGCTGGACAATGCTGGGTTCCATCCCAGGAGCCCGAGATCCTGCCCTGAACTGAAGGCAGACGTTCAACCAACTGAGTCACCCAGGCGACCCTTAAAAATTTTGAACCAAACATGAGTAATAAATACTTGACAGAAACATATCTCGAAAACATCTAGATATTTCTAAATTATTCAGCAGACTTCAAAATTAACCTTCTGTCAAAAACAATCACAAAAGGCATTAGAAAACATTCTTAAATAAATGAAAGTGAGCACAAAGCATATCAAGATTTGTGGGATGAAGTAAAAACTGGTATTAGATATTTATAACATTAAATGTTTATTTGGGAAAAAATAATGATCAAAGCTTCTATCTTAAGAAACTGGAGAGATTATTGTCATGTCTGTCTACCTTTGTACCTAAGTGTCTATACCTTTCTTCCCTCTCTCTCTTTGTACCTGCTTTCTAAAACCTTTCTATCTTCAGTCTATTTATTTTTTTCTGAATAAGGGTCCAGACCACTGAAAGAATATTCAGAACAATAGCTGTTGTAGTCCATTTCCTCTGATTTGTCTTTGTAGCAGCCATGTTCTGTCTTCAAAAGAATTGGCCAATATTTGGTTAATTTCAGTTCATCTGAATTTTTTTCCTGAAATCTAAGGGGACAGAATATCAGAGAATTTTATTTTGTGGTTAGCCTTTTCTGTAATCCCTCTAGTAAGCTTTTCTGTGGCAAGTAAATCATGTAAACATTCCATTGCTGGCAGGCATTTGCCCTACTTTTTTGTGCTTCTAATTTATTGAACTGTATCTTCTTCAGCAACACCTTACGAAAGTTGCAGCATTAATCAAAGCTACCCTGTCAGGGGCTTCTGCCAACAGCACTTGTTCAGCATTATCAATTCTTGTTTTGAGGAGGATTACAGATAATGTTTTGTGGAGCTCTGTGATACTTTATAATTTAAATGAATATAAAAGTATAACTGTCTCCAACCTATCACCATTCCTTGACAATCTTAGGCCAGAAAAAAGTGTTATGGCCCACATATTGGAACTGCATGTAAGAGATGTTATGAGGCACATATGGAAGCTTAATAGATATCTTAAAATAAATATTGATTGACTTCAGTTACTATTTATGGTGATCAAACTTCAGGGCAGTTCAATTATGCCAATCTTTCAAACTATTTCTGCAGCCTCTGATATAATCATAAGAAAAACTATATATTTATTTGGGTCTATATGTTTAAGACTGTAGTTATGATGAATACAATATTTTTAAGCACTGCTTCTGAGCTTTATGAGAGTTTATGATGCCTTCACAAATCTAAGTCATAATTGTCAGAAACATAATTTGCTGATTTCATATAAGTGGCTGATGATATGGTATTTTGTTATGAAAATTAAGGGGTAAAGTGAAGAGATATTGCTATGGAAATTTTAAAAATATGGTTGGAATCTAGACAAGATAGTTATGGTGAAGAAAATGAGTAGATTTAGAAGCTTTGGGAAGAAAAGGTGGAAGATTTCATAAAACAAAGTGAAAAGTAAATGAAACAAAACTATGTTAAAAATAACTTAGGGCTTCTAGTTTTTTTCTCTATTATTAATCATTTCTCTAATTATTAATTTTTTTCTCTATCATTATTAGTAAGTTGAAAGCAGGAAAAATTTGAAGAGGGAGGAAATGTGATAAAATTGTCAGAATTGGTAGGTTTCTTACAAACAAGAGTGCTAGAAGGTTGAGGGTTAAAATCCAAGGGGTGTTAGCTACATTACGGTAATAATTGAACCCATGGTTGTGGGTTATTTTCCAAAAGGTCTAGTAGTAAATTATGATGAGAGTTTGGAAGGAAATAAACTAATGTTCCTTGAGTGTTTGGGTATGCCAAACCCTATGATTTCTTTTTGTGCTTATTTTTAGTTCATTTATAATGTATTCACTGGTTAGAGAAACTAATAGATAGTCATTATTATACTAATTTTATGGATGAAGAAAAGTGAGGATCATGAGAGATTAGAGAAATCTTCAAAGTCTCACAGCTCATAAATAAAGCAGTCTGAATTCTATCCCTACTTTGTCTGACTTCAAAATCTGGCTTTTTGTATTGTAGCAGGTTTCAAACCACAGTCTGGCATTTTATGTTACAGCAGATTTCATTTTTTAAAATTTATTTATTCATGAGAGAGAGAGAGAGAGAGAGAGAGAGAGAGGCAGAGGCAGAGACAGAGGGAGAAGCAGGCTCCATGCAGGGAACCTGATATGGGACTTGATCCTAGGACTCCAAGATCATACCCTGGGCCAAAGGCAGGCACTAAACCACGGAGTCACCCAGGGATCCCCTTATAGCAGATTTCAAACCACAGTTCACCTCAGACCAATTCTAGCATACCTGGACAATTTGTTATATATTCATATCATTTTAATTTAAAATCAGAATTTCTTAAATTTAAAACATATGGTTGGTATGTTATAATTAGTTTTCCTAGTAGAATCTATAATATTATTTGTAAATATTCATGAAACAGCTACATGATGCTTGATGACAGCTTTCTTGGAAGGTCAAATTTCTCATGCATTCAGTTTCTTTAGATATTCTGATTTCTATGAAATTTGAAGAACCCAGTCCCCATTGGACAATGTTAAGAATGGCAGGGATTATGTTAGAATTTTTTGGAAAATTTTGTTGAGTATGGAGTCCATGAAGAAATTTTCACTGAGAGCTATGTGCCCGAATTAATGACAGTTGGTGAGAATATCATTCTCAAAAAATGGAAGATAAGCTGTTTAACCTGAAAGTGAACAGTTGCTGAATGTTCTCTTTGAATACATTCAGCTGTGGAAAGTATTGAATACTCTGTAGGCAGTATTTCAATGTGGACTTTAAATATGTCCAGTAATAAGTAATTGCTTTGTTTCTTAGGAAAGGACAGAAAAACTCACTTAATAGAAGAAATGCATTTTTTCTTAAATATTTTATTGGATATAGCATATATAAAGAAAATGTTACAAATTGAAAATGTATACCTTGGTAAATTTTCACTTAGTGAACTACCCATAAAACCGGCACACAAAATGTTGACATTACTGTATTCTTTTCCTCAAAGGGAAACACCATCCTGTATTCTAACACCATAAATCACTGTGACCTAATTATGAGCATTATATAAGTGAAATAGACATTCTTTTGTGTCTATTTTCATTTATTTAATTATATATGTGACATCCATCTAAATTGTTGCATGCAGTAATAGCTCATTCATTTTCAATATATCATCATAATACATTGTGTGGATATAACACAATGTATTTTTTTCAAGTGTCCTGTGAAATACTGGCTTATTCCAGGTTTTGCTTTCTACAAATACTGCTTCTAGTACATATATTTTGATGTAAAATGTACTAATTTCTGGTAGTTTTATGTATATGAGGGGAATTCCTGAGTTGTGGATTATGCATTTATTCAGCTTCTAAAAAAAGATTTATTTATTTATTTCAGATAGAGCATGCAAGTTGGGGGAAGGGCAGAGGGAGAGTAAGACAGGCTCCCCACTGAGTTTCTATTCTAGAATCCAGGACCCTGAGATCATGACCTAAGCCAAAATCAAGAATCAGAGGCTTAGCCAATTGAGCTACCCAAGCCCCACCGCATTTATTCAGCTTTTGTAGATATTGAATATAACATAGCAGTTTGGCATTTATATACATTATAAAATTCTTACCATTTGTCACCATACAAATTTGTTGCAATATTATTGACTATTGCTATACTTTACATCCTTGTGATTTCTTATTTTATAATTGCAAGTTTGTACCTCTTAATGATCTCTTCCTGTTCTGCCGAACCCCTCAGACTCCTCCTCTCTGTCAGCCACCAGTTTGTTCTCTGTATTTTGGGGGGTCTGTTTCTGTTTTATTAGTTTATATATTCTTGTTGTTTGTTTGTTTTTAGATTCTATGTATAAGTGAAATCATATGATATTTGTTTTTCTCTGACTTATTTCACTTAGCATAATACCCTTTAGGTCTGTCTATGTTGTTGCAAATGGCAAGATCTCATTCTTTTTTATGACTAATATCCTTGTGTATGTATAAACCACACTATATTTATTCTTTCATTTATCATTAGGCACCTAGGTTGCTTCCATATCTTGGCTATTTCAGCTATAAAAAATGCTCCAGTGATCATAGGTGCATACATGTTTTTGAATTTTAGTTTTCCATTTTCTTTGGGTAAACAACCAGCAGTAGAATTGCCAGATTACATGGTATTTCTATTTCTAAGTTTTTGAGGAACTTTTGTTTGTTTTCTGTAGTGACTATGCCAATTTACATTCCCATCTACAATTACATTATAGGTACTAAATTTCTAAAATAGTTTTACCAATTTAAATTCCTATAACCATGTAGGAGAGTGTCAAATGCTTTGCCATTTCTAACACATTTCTATTTAGCCATACTGGAGTATATGCAAACGTTCACTGATGACTTTAACTTGCAGTTACCAGATGTATTTCCTCATTAATCTTATATATTTCCATATATTTATTTAGATCTGAGTGCCCTTTTTGGGGGAGTGCACATTCATACTTTTACCTGATTTCTACTAGGTTTCTACTCTTTTTTTTCCTGCCATTTTCTTTTTGATTTGAGAAAAAAATATTGTATATTCAGTGTATAGATCCTTTATTATGTCTATCAAAATTATATTCCCCTCTGGCTTCATTTTAACTCTAATAGAATTTTCTTCTATTTTGTAATATTTTTTTTTAATTTGCAGAGGAATGTAGTTCACAGGAAAGTTGTAAAGATAGCACTGAGTTCTTATATATTACTTATCAAGTTTCAGTCCTCCTAGTTATTATCCAACATACTGTAGTACATTTGTCAAAATAAGAAACCAATATTGGCATGTTATCATTGATTAAGCTTCAGACATTATATGGATTTCTCCAGGTTCTTTTTCATGAATATCGTATATCTTTTCTAGAATCCAATCCAGGGTCCCCTATTATATTAATTAGTTGTTTTAGTTCCTCAGTTCTGTTGACACTTTTACAGTCTTTTGTTGTTTTTCATATCTTGACAGTTTTGAATACTGGTCAAGTATTTTCTAGAATGTTGGTCAAACTGAGTTTGTCTGATTTTTTTCATTGTTATTATTATGATTTAAAAAAAAAAAAGACCACAGATCAAGCTATATTACAAAGCTATAATATGAAGACAATAGACTACCTTCACAAATATGGGCACATAGATCAATGAAACAAAATAGAGAACCCAGAAATGGGCCTTCAACTGTATGGTCAACTAATCTTCAACAAAAGAAGGAAAGAATATCCAATGGAAAAAAGACAGTCTCGTCAACAAATGGTGTTAGGAAAACTGGCCAGCCATGTGTAGAAGAAGAAACTGGACCATTTTTTTACACCATATATATGAATAGACTCAAAACAGATTAAAGACTTAAATGTGAGCAGGAATCCATCAATATCCTAGAGAAGAACACAAGCAGCAACCTCTGTGACCTTGGCCACTGCAATTTCTTCTTAGACATGTCTCCAAAGGCAAGGGAAGCAAAAGCAATAATGAACAATTGGGACTTCATCAAGATAAAAAGCTTTTGTACAGCAAAGGAAAAAGAAAAACCAAAAGGCAACTGACAGAATGGGAGAAGATTTTTTTTTTTAATTTTTATTTATTTATGATAGTCACAGAGAGAGAGAGAGAGAGAGGCAGAGACACAGGCAGAGGGAGAAGCAGACTCCATATACCGGGAGCCTGACGTGGGATTCGATCCCGGGTCTCCAGGATCACGCCCTGGGCCAAAGGCAGGCGCTAAACCACTGCACCACCCAGGGATCCCGGGAGAAGATATTTGTGAATGACATATTAAATGAAGGGCTAGTATCTAAAATCTATAAAGAACTTATCAAACTCAACAAATAATCCAATCAAGAAGTGAGCAGAAGACATGAACCAACATTTCTCCAAAGACATACTAATAACCATCAAACACATGAAAAAATACTCAAGATCACAAAACATCAGGGAAATACAAATCAAAACCACAATGAGCTACCACCTCACGCCAGTCAGAATGGCTACAATTAATAAGTCAGGAAAAAAGAGATGTTGGAAAGGACGCAGAGAAAGGGGAACCCTCTTATACTGTTGGTGGGAATGGAAACTTGTGCAGCCACTCTAGAAAACAGAAAAAAATGTTGAAAATAGCAATACCCGATGACCCAGCAATTGCACTACTAAATATTTATCCTGAAAGTACAAATGTAGTGATACAAAGAGGCACCTGCACCTTAGCATTTATAGCAGCAATGTCCACAATAGCCAAATTATGGAAAGAGCTCAGATGTCCATTGACAGATGAATGGATAAAGAAGATGTGGCATATATGCACAGTGGAATATTACTCAGCCAACAAAAAATAAATCTTACTATTTTCAAGGATGTGGATGGAACTAGAGGGTATTATGATAAGTGAAATAAATCAATCAGTAAGAAAATTTTCGTATGATCTCATTCATATGTGGAACTTAAGAAAAACAGAGGATCATAGGGAAAGGGAGGGTAAAATAAAACAAGATGAAATCAGAGAGGGAGACAAAGCATGAGAGACTCTTAATCATAGGAAAAAAAGTGAGGTTGCTGGAGGAAAAGGAGTAGGGGGAATCAGGTAACTGGGTGATGGACACTGAGGAGGGCATGTGATATGATGAGCACTGGGTATTATAAAAGACTAATGAATCATTGAACTGTACTTTTGAAGCTAATAATACGCTATGTGTTAATTGAATTTAAAATAAAAAAATAATGCTAAATAGAAAAAAAAACACAGTGGAAGTACCCTTTGTTAACACATCATATTTAGGAGGTACAGAATGTCCACATTATATTACTAGTGACATTAACTATCATATTGTCTTTTGATAGACTTCAGTCTTAATGCAATATTGCTTAGCTAGTTCATGTTTTTTTAAACAACTATATATGTATACTGAAGGATTGTAAATATTTCTCTTGTATTATATTCTAAAAACATTGTTATTTTTTTTAAATTATACTTAGATATGTAATCTACCTTGGAAATCAGATTTAGGTATTTAGTTAACTTTTTAATAGGAGAAAAGTTCCAAGATTACTTTTTTATACTAATAGTCAATTGACCTGACACCAATTTAAAAGATAATTTTTTCCCTGCTGTGCAGCAATACACTCATAGGTTACACAACTGTCTGTCTCTGCATGGATCTGTTTTCATACTCTCTATAATTATTCACTGACGTACTAACCCCTGTTTACATCAACACCACACTTAATTACAGTAACTTTAAATATGTAATGATAACTGATGTGGTAACTACCTTCATTTTTTCAAGTTTGCCTTAAGTCATTTGACAAAATGCAGTTCAGTATGAATATTAGACATAGCTTCTCAGTTTTCACAGAAAATTTGAATCAGTTTGTGGAAAACCGTCATCTATACAATATTTATTTTCCTTTTATGAACAAGATTTCTCATATCTTTAAGTACTGTTGCACACATTTCAGGTGTATTTCTAGGTGCTTGTTATTTTTGATGTGAAATAATACCATTTACAGAATTTAATTTTCTATAATGTATCAGTGTTTCATAGAGATACCACTGACATCCTTGGCTTATTTCTGATCTTAGAATGAAAGCTTTCAATAGCAACAGCTAAATACAGTGTTTGGCCTAGGAATTTGTTGAATCTCAATTAGTTTAAGAATAAATACGGAAATTTCATTTAATTCCTAGTTTGCTAAGTTTTTATATAGCTGTTAAATACTGTCAGGGGCACCTAGAAGTCTCAGTCAGTTAAGTGTCTGACTCCTGATTTTTGGTTCAGGTCATGATCTCAGGATCCTGAGATGAGCCTTGCATGGGGTTCTGTGTTCAGCAGGGAGTCTACTTCTCTGCCTTTCTCTCCCTCTACTACTCCCCCTGCTCATATGCACACTTGCTTTCTGTATAAAATAAATAAACCTTTAATAAATAAATAAATACTGTCAGATACTTTTTCTGAATTTCTTAAGATTATTTTTCCCTTTTTATTCTGATAACGTGGTGAATCACACTGATTGAATTTCAAATGTTGAACTACCATTTATTTTTGGAATAAAACTAACTTGGTGGTGGTATAATCTAAGCCCAGAAGTAGAATGTATATGTCTTAGAATATGCCCATGCTCAGTATTATTAGGTAACCTTAAATTCTTTCCAAAGTCTCATTGCCTCAAGAGAATATGAATATGATTATTTCTCTGTATCGTCAACAATGTAACAATGTATTTTCAAATATGAATTATGGCCAATCTAGTGGATGAGAAGTGTTATATATTAAATTTGCATCATGATTATGTACAAGTTAAAATGCATTGATTTGGACATTGGTTGATATGTGGCTCTCTGACAAATGAGTATGGTGTGTTTATTATTCATTAATTTAATTTTAGATACTATCTCAGGTAATTCCCAGCAAAATAAATGTTACATTGATTTGATGATTTTGAATAATGCAATTGTAGACTACAACAAATTGTATAAAGCCTTCATGAAGCTCAAGTACCGAATATCTCATGTCTCATTCTTTTTTTTTTAAGATTTTTAATTTATTTATTCATGAGACAGAAAGAGAGAGAGAAAGAGAGAGAGAGAGAGAGAGAGAGAGAGACAAGGAGAAGGAGAAGCAGGCTGCATGCAGGGAGCCTGATGCAGAACTCAATCCCGGGACTCCAGGATCACACCCTGGGCCGAAGCCAGGCACTAAACCACTGAGCCACCCTGGGATCCCCTCATGTCTCATTCTTGACAATTTTTATTAAAAATATTGGGGGGCACTTTTCAGGCCATGTCCATCTTTGTTAAAACCTCTAAACATAAAGATACTTCTCCTTACAACACTGCTAAAGTTGCAGTTACATACTTCATGCATTTCTGATTTTACCTTGAAGAAGAGTCAACTCCTTTGTACTCATTTCCCATGGCTGCATAAAATTTACCACAAATACAGCAACTTTAATCAACATAAATCTGTTGCCCTCTAGTTTTGGTAAGTCTGAAGCCTGGCAAGGCATGAGTGGATTCTTTACTCACCAGGGTAAATCTGGGGCCTGTGATTCTCGTCCAAGTTCATTTTTATTTCATGTTTTCCACATGGTCCCTTTCCTCTTCAAGCCATTAATGAAACAATTGAGTCTTGTAATTTTCACTTTTTTGACCACTAGCTAGAAAACAGTGGGTTTTTAAATTTTTTTTGTTTTGTTCTATTTTCTTTCTTTCTCTTCCTTCCTTCCTTCCTTCCTTCCTTCCTTCCTTCCTTCTTTCTTTCTTTCTTTCTTTCTTTCTTTCTTTCTTTCTTTCTTTCTTTCTTTCCTTTCTTCTTTCTTTCTTTCTTTCTCTTTTATCTTTCTTTCCCTTCTTTTAAGGGCTCATGTTACTAGATTACACCCATCTGATTAATCTCTCTTTTGCCACATAATGTAACATGATCGTGGGTGTGACAATAGGATATTCTGTCTATCAAGTTCTTTAAGACACTTCATTGACATGAAAACATTATTCTGAGAAAAAAATATATTTATACATGAATTAGACAGGGGACTGTTTATATAATGTGATTTAATATATGATGTAGAAAAGTCAACTTATTAAATTTAACCTTCCTCCTGGAGCACCTTGATAGCTCAGTTGGTTTAGCAACCAATTCTTGATTTTGGCTCAGGTCATGATATCAGTGTTGTGGGATTGAGCTCTGCATTGGGCTTTTTGGAGGGCATGGAACCTGCTTAAGATTCTCTCTTTTTCTGTCCTTTCCCCCTCTCTCTTTCAAAATAAAATAAAATAAAATAATAAATAAAATAATAAATAAAATAAAATAAAATAAAATAAAATAAAATAAAAAGATAGCTTTCTTTCCTTCTTCCCTTCTCTTCCATTTGACATGAAATAATCCATGAATTTTGTCTAGTTGGCTACTGGGACATTTATTTATTTATTTGCTTATCAAACGTAAACCACACTGCATATCCTAAAGTATATAAAGACAACTTATGTTATTTTAAATGTTACACTAATACCAGAGAAATATCAAACATTAGCTATCTGACCAGTTATTCTAGATACATCTATTTGAAGTATGATCCAATAGCCTCATTTCTACCTAGCATGAGATATAGGAAGCTCTATTTTGGTGAAGAGTAGGAGGCAAGGTTAAGTTTCATGCACTGACCAGTGCTGAGAAATTAGTAGTAACCCTGTAAAGTAAAACAATAACTACAGGTAGATTTCTTCTTGGATAGAAGTGATAACAAGGAATAGCAGGATGAGACATCTGGCACCAGAATGTATTAATTTGACATTCATCTCATGTGAGATCGTTACTTTTAGTTGTAAACACAAAGCATTCTTAGTGATTAGCAAGTGTGAGAACTTAAGAGTTTTCAAACTCAAAATTGAATATCTGAGAAGTAAAGTTATAAAAGTTTCCTTAGATATAGGGCTTTTGATAATATATTTTTATATGCAAAAGATTTAATCACTTCCTATTTTTAGTTCATGTATTTCAGTTTTAAATTACTTAGAATTTTTATGTTTGTAATAAAGCTTAATAAATGCTAATAGATATTTTAACTAAGGTGATAAAGAATTCATAGATGAGTACCCCAATTTATTCTCATGTTTTAATATTTTATTATTTTAAGACACATGCATAGCCTATGAAAATCATTAAAATTGCATGATTTAAGAAATGTAATGTGTTTATAATGGCACTTTTAAAATATTTTAGTTCTTCAAGTAATTCAGTTGAAACAATAAATTAATTTTAATGCTGCAAAGGTGACTTCCATGGTATTTCTGCCTTGCTAGATTAAAAAAATTCACTTATAATTGTATGGCCAAAAATAGATTATCAATAAGAATGTGAAAACACAAACCATACACTAGGAGAAAGTATTTGCAAATCTATCTCTAATAAAGGGCTTGTATTGGGGCACCTGAGTGGCTCAGTTGGGTTAAATGTCTGCCTTTGGCTCAGGTCATGATCCCAGGGTTCTGGGATCTAGTCTGGCATCCAGCTCCCTGCTCCAAGAGGAGCCTGCCCCTGCTCTGTGGGGAGCTTGCTTCTCCCTCTCCATCTGCCTGGCGCACCCCTACTTGTGCTCTCTCTCTCTCTGTCAAATAAGTAAAAAAAAAAAAAAAATTAAAAATAATAAAGGGCTTATATTTATTTAGAGTATATAAAGAACTCACTTAACTCAATATTAACCAAATATTCAAATTAAATAAGTATATTTACTTATTCATATAAATGAATTCAAATTAAAATAAGTATATATTTAAAGAGATATTTGAAAAAGACTGCAAATAGCCCAAGTAATGTTAAAAAAGAAAATCAAAGTTAGTGGCATCTTAATTCCAGACTTCAAGACGTACTATAAAGCTGTAATCATCAAAACAGGATAGTATTAGTATAGGCACAAAACACACACAAATCTATGGAACAGAATAGAGAACCCAGAACTGGACCCTCACCTCTGTGGACTCTCAATCTTCAACAGAGCAGGAGAGAATATTCAATGGGAAAAAAAAAAAAAGTCTTTTCAACCAATGGTGTTAGGAAAACTGGACAGCCACATGCAAAAGAATGGGACTAGACCATTTTCTTACACCATACATAAAAATAAATTTGAAATGGATGAAAGAACTAAAAATGAGGTGGGAATCCATCAAAATCCTAGAGGAGAACACAGACAGCAACATTTTTGACCTCAGCTGCAGCAATTTCTTGCTAGACACATCCTCAGAGTCAAGAGAAAAAAAGCAAAAATGAACTATTGGGATGTCATCAAGATATAAAGCTTTTCCACAGCAAAGGAAACAGTCATCAAAATCAAAAGGCAATCGATAGAATGAGAGAAGTTATTTGCAAATGACAGATAAAGGGCTAATATCCAAAAGCTATAAAGAATTTATCAAACTCAACACCCAAAAAACAAACTAACAAAAATCCAGTCGAGAAATAGGCAGACGTTACGAACAGACATTTTTCCAAAAGAAGACATATAAGTGGCTAACAGATATGTGAAAATGCTCAATATCACTCAGCATTAGGGAAGTACAAATCAAAACTACAATGAAATACCACCTTACACCTATCAGAATGGCAAAAACTACCAACTCAGGAGACAGCAGATGTTGACAAGGATGCAGAGAAAGGCGAATCCTCTTACCCTGTTGATGGGAATGCAGACTGATATAGCCACTCTGGAAAACAGAATGGAGGTTTCTCAAGAGTTAAGAATTACTCTATGACCCAGCAATTGCACTACTAGGTGTTTATCCAAAGAACACAAAAACAGTGATTTAAAGGGGCACCTTCAATATTTTTAACAGCAATGTCCACAATTGGCAAAATCTAGAAAGAGCCCAGATGTCCATTGATGGATAAATATTTAAAGAAGATGTGGTGAGGAGGGGCAAGATGGTGGAAGAGTAGGGTGCCCAAGTCACCTGTCCCCAACAAATTACCTAGATAACCTTCAAATCATCCTGAAAATCTACGAATTCAGCCTGAGATTTAAAGAGAGACCAGCTGGAATGCTACAGTGAGAAGAGTTCGCGCTTCTATCAAGGTAGGAAGACGGGGAAAAAGAAATAAAGAAACAAAAGGCCTCCAAGGGGGAGGGGCCCAGCGAGGAGCCGGGCTGAGGCCGGGGCGAGTGTCCCCAGGACAGGAGAGCCCCGTCCCGGAGAAGCAGGAGCTGCACCAACCTTCCCGGGCAGAAAGGGGCTCGCAGGGAGGTGGAGCAGGACCCAGGAGGGCGGGGATGCCCTCGGGCTCCCGGGGACACTAACTGGCACCTGCGCCCCAGGAGAGTGCGCCGAGCTCCCTAAGGGCTGAAGCCCGCACGGCGGGGCTCGGAGCAGCTCGGAGGGGCTCGGGCGGCGGCTCTGCGGAGGGGGCTGTGGGGCGGGAGCGCGAATCCAACAGCGCAGGCCCCGGAGCACAGGGCGCCGGGACACAGCCCAGGATCCGGCCTCCCCCGGGACAGGCAGAGGCCGGGAGGGCCCAGGACAGCCAGGACGCTCCTGCCCCGAGCTGAGCAGATCAGCGGCCCCGCCCCGGAGCCTCCAGGCCCTGCAGACGTAGAGCCCCGGAGTTACTGCAGGGGCTAACTCCAGGGCTGCAGAGCTGGCCCCGCCACTGTGGCTTCCTCCCGGGGCCTCTCGGGGTAAACAACCCCCACTGAGCCCTGCACCAGGCAGGGGCAGAGCAGCTCCCCCAAGTGCTAACACCTGAGAATCAGCACAGCAGGCCCCTCCTCCAGAAGACCAGCTAGACGGACCAGTTTCAGGGGAAGTCAAGGGACTTAAAGTATACAGAATCAGAGGATACTCCCCCGTGGTTTTTGTTTTGTTTTGTGTGGTGTTTTTTCTTTTTTTCTTTTTGATTTCTGATTGCTTCCCCCACTGCCCCTTTTTTTTCACCTTTCTTTCTTTTTCCTTTCTCTTTTTCTTCTTTTTTCCCCTTTTTTTCTTCTTTCTCTTTTTTCTTTTTCTCTTTTCTTTCCTTCTCTCTCTCTCTTTTTCTCCTTTTCCCAATACAACTTGTTTTTGGCCACTCTGCACTGAGCAAAATGACTAGAAGGAAAACCTCACCTCAAAAGAAAGAATCAGAAGCAGTCCTCTCTCCCACAGAGTTACAAAATCTGGATTACAATTCAAGGTCAGAAAGCCAATTCAGAAGCACTATTATACAGCTACTGGTGGCTCTAGAAAAAAGCATAAAGGACTCAAGAGACTTCATGACTACAGAATTTAGATCCAATCAGGCAGATATTAAAAATCAATTAAATGAGATGCAATCCAAGCTAGAAGTCCTAACGACGAGGCTTAACGAGGTGGAAGAATGAGTGAGCGACATAGAAGACAAGTTGATGGCAAAGAGGGAAACTGAGGAAAAAAGAGACAGACAATTAAGAGACCATGAAGACAGATTAAGGGAAATTAACGACAGCCTGAGGAAGAAAAACCTATGTTTAATTGGGGTTCCCGAGGGCGCCGAAAGGGACAGAGGGCCAGAATATGTATTTGAACAAATCCTAGCTGAAAACTTTCTGAATCTGGGAAGGGAAACAGGCATTCAGATCCAGGAAATAGAGATATCCCCCCTAAAATCAATAAAAACCAGTTCAACACCTCGACATTTAATAGTGAAGCTTGCAAATTCCAAAGATAAGGAGAAGATCCTTAAAGCAGCAAGAGAAAAAAAGTCCCTGACTTTTATGGGGAGGAATATTAGGGTAACAGCAGACCTCTCCACAGAGACCTGGCAGGCCAGAAAGGGCTGGAAGGATATATTCAGGGTCCTAAATGAGAAGAACATGCAACCAAGAATACTTTATCCAGCAAAGCTCTCATTCAAAATGGAAGGAGAGAGAAAGAGCTTCCAAGACAGGCAGGAGCTGAAAGAATATGTGACCTCCAAACCAGCTCAGCAAGAAATTTTAAGGGAACTCTTAAAATTCCCCTTTAAGAAGAAGTTCAGTGGAACAATCCACAAAAACAAGCACTGAATAGATATCATGATGACTCTAAACTCATATCTGTCAATAGTAACTCTGAACGTGAACGAACTTAATGACCCCATCAAAAGGTGCAGGGTTTCAGACTGGATAAAAAAGCAGGACCCATCTATTTGCTGTCTACAAGAGACTCATTTTAGACAGAAGGACACCTACAACCTGAAAATAAAAGGTTGGAGAACCATTTACCATTCAAATGGCCCTCAAAAGAAAGCAGGGGTAGCCATCCTCATATCAGATAAATTAAAATATACCCCGAAGACTATAGTGAGAGATGAAGAGGGACACTATATCATACTCAAAGGATCTATCCAAGAAGAGGACTTAACAATCCTCAATATATATGCCCAGAATGTGGGAGCTGCCAAATATTTAAACCAATTAATAACCAAAGTGAAGAAATACTTTGATAATAATACACTTATACTTGGTGACTTCAATCTAGCTCTTTCTACCCTCAATAGGTCTTCTAAGCACAACATCTCCAAAGAAATGAGAGCTTTAAA